>NC_045139.1:18807563-19107563 GCF_008831285.2 Nymphaea colorata
CCAATCTGGTTGGCAGCCCAATTAGTTCTATGTCCAAACCGTAAGTTCAAAATTTGAGCATATCTCTGATGTCAACTCTAATTAACCAGCCCAAACCTGTATGAGAACCAGCCTAGCAAATCCAAACCTAACCTGCAGGTAACTATGATTTAAAGTCATTCTCAAAACGTGGAATGTTACAGATTTTGGCTGTGCATGATTCCATCATGAAGAGAGTTTGAGACCTTGGTTATTTATAGTACATAGAATGTCATGGTGTTACTGTCTTGGTGAATAGGTAATAACATTGAAGGAGATTCCATATTTCTGAGAGAACTTTGGGTATTCTAGTCAAATAAAGACTACGTAAATGTACAAGATATGGTACTTAGACAAACTATTTTATGCTCTTGTATAATAAGACATCAAACAAGGTAATGGGTTACATAAGTTTCCAGTACAATGGTTTTGACATGATAGTTTGAGAAAACTTAGAGCAGTGTGAGGTGATGTATCCATAATACATGTGTATGTGTGTCTCACCTTTATTCTTTTTTCTCCAGAATCAAAACCTAAAACCCAGTAAAACATGCATTCATTTATGCACACACACACACAAGAAACAGAATTCAAAACTGATTAAGCTTAACCTAAGTAACACAGACACGGCTGGCAGGTTGCAGTTACCAGTGTCGACACACTGACATGTCAACACAGGTATGGCGACAAGGCTGAACATGGCAGTTTTGATTTTTTGCAGGTTTTTATGTGTAACTTTGCATATTTTTTGTGCAATTTTGGAATTTTTCATACTTTTTGTGATGGTTTTCACATATACATATATGTATATATATTATATACCTTGTTGTATCCCTCTGTCTATGATTTTTAAAATGGTCATGTCCATACTGGTATGCCTATAACTGTACCCATACCAGTATCTGTGCGACTTAGTGTTTAACCTACCCCACTGCATGCATAGTGACAAACACCTTCAATGATTTGAAAAAATATACTGATGTTGTTGTCATTTAGGAGCCCATATTTTTGAAAAACCACCAAAAGAATAAGTACCTTACTGCAAGTGCAAGATACTCCCAAATATTTCTTGAGATTTTCATTTTCATATATTTTAAAACCTTCTCAATTTTTTTTTGTTTTTTAATGTTTAAAAAGAAGTTCTTTTACTTGTTTATTTGTATGCTTGCAAGAAAAACACTTAAAAATCAATGGCCTCATAACTGTATGTTTTAGAACTTCTAATATTTTTCCTAATACTTCCCTGAGAAAAACCACATCTTGCAGGAAAAAAAAACTTGCTGAAACATGCATTGAAACCCCCTATTATACATACACGGGTGCAGCAGCCCCTTGGCCGGTTCAGTATTACACGGTGAAAAGGAATATAAGTTGTCAAGATTCATCCTACACCAAAATTTATCTAATAAGCAATTCCCTTCACTAGTACTCATTTGGCAGAACATAAATCTTACCTGCAGCACACTCTGAGTGGCACAATTCTTGCCTAAGGGCTTCAAGCAAATGTCTGTCAAGGATACTGTTGTGCCAGAATAATTCACCTGAAGGCTGTCAACCTGAAGGACACAACAAAATGGTTAACAGACATTTGAATAAATGGAAAAAAAAATACATACAACATGTGCCAATGCAACACAAGCAGGCTCATCTTGTTACATGTTAAGTCAAATGCGATCCCTCAAATCAGTTGGCACGAACCATCTTCTTCCTATTTTATGTTTTCAAGAACCATGGAAACTGTGTTTCTTATAACTGAATATAGTTGGCATGTCTCATCAAAATGTAACCTATTTTGCACAGAAGTAAAATTTTGCTAAAATATAACTAAGAATGCCAAGACAATGATAAGAAAAAGAAATGATAAGAATGAATAGTTTTTATATGGAAGCTATCATTGTTTGGATTACCTTCTTTTGAATTTCAAAAAGCAGCTGTATATTCTTGTCTGTAACGATACTCTGTATTATTCCTGAAGACGAAGGAGTTGTTGCAATTATAAGCTGCAATTCATTGAGGAAGATCAAATTAGTCCGGAATTTATTATCTCATCATGCATGTCAACTGACATCGAAATAGAGCGGACAAAGGATAATAACAAAACAAGAAGTTTGTTTCAAGTACAAAAAGATGCCTTCTTCTCAGACAAAGTTGCATGACCCACCATCAGTTTAATGAAACAGAATGTAATTAAGCTAATGTCCAATAATGTCACCTAACAAGATTGAACACGTTAGAAGCTGAATAAATGGTCTCTTGGCATGAGATGGATTACTTAGAGCAGTGGACACCTACTTCTTCGAAATAAAACATACAAAAATTTCTACAAACAACAAAATTAAAGATATCATTCTATCAACAATTCAATGAATAACAAAAAAAATTGGTTGTTGCTGCACCATGACCACACCGATACATAGCATGGGAATCTCTGTGTGTGACACCATTTTCTTGCAGTGAACAGGCCATGGAACTTCCATCATACAGAACCAACCATTACAGATAAATTCAATAATGAAATTGCTCAGACATTATCAAGGCCTAAATTCTGACTATCCAATAACAAAAGGTGCTCTGATACTAACCAAGGCCTCAATGTCCAACTTCAACGTGCAATTGTACTTATAGTCACCATTTTATTTAAGGTAAGCCAAAGGATGTAGGTTTGAGTTAATTCAGCAAATGTCGTGCACTCATTATTTCAATTTTTATTCTTATTTTCTATAATAAATGGGGCAGACAAGAATTATTTTTATAAGAACTATTAATTTTTCCAACTGTTGAATATTGGAGGAAGAAGGGGACGAGAGAGAGAGAGAGAGGAAAACACTTTCTTGCTTATTCGCGTGACCCTAATCTCATATTAAAAGAGATTAGGGTTGGCAACATAACAATTACAAAATCAGTCCACTAAATATAAGAAAATATTTAAAGAACTACTATTCAACTTTCTAATATTGCAGAAACACTCTTTAACACTCCCCCTCAAGCTGGAGCATAGATATCAATCATGCTCAGCTTGTTACAACCTCTCAGGAAATCGCCTATGGGAAGAGCCTTGGTGAACATATCAGCTGCCTGATCTTCAGATGAGACATGAAACAATTCCTTCTTGAACTAAATCCCGAACATAGTGGCAATCCACTTCAATATGTTTTGTCCTTTCATGAAAAACATGATTGTTAGCAATATAGGTAGCCGCCTTGTTGTCACAATACATCTTCATTGGGAGATTCACTGAAACACCCAACTCTAAAAGTAATGACCTGACCCATGACATTTCAGCCGCAGTTTGAGCCATATTCTTATATTCCGACTCAGCACTAGATCGAGCCATCACATTCTGCTTCTTTCTCCTCCAAGAAATAAGATTACCTCCCACAAAAACACAAAAACATGTAGTAGACTTTCTGTCATCTACAGATCCTGCATAATCAGCATCACTATATGCTTCTGTTAAGATGTGTTTATATTCAGTTTTAGGTTTAAGAGGGTACTTTTGTAATAACTTTTCCTTTAGATGTTTCTCTTGTAACTTCTCTCTCTCCTCTAGTCTATATAAAGAGGAGTTAGGGCAGATTTCGAGGTTAATCAAAGATTATTCTTTCTAATCTTATCATGGTATCAGAGCAGCAGCCGTCTCCTCCTCCTTGGCGCGCCGATTGAGCGGCGCCGCCCGCCGCCTGACCGCGCCCATCGCTGCGCTTCCTCCACCCGCTCGTGTCCACCCATCTCCGCCCGTCGCTGTCTTCTCCACCCGACGCCTCCGCCCGTTGCTGTCTTCTCCGCCCGACGCCTCCGCCCGTTGCTGTCTTCTCCGCCCGACGCCTCCGTCCGCTGTTGCAGTCATCTTCGCCGCTGCCCGCCGTGGCTGTCACCTCCGCCCGCTGCCGCTGTACGCTGCATCGCCCCTGCTGTCTCCACCATTCTCCTCTGCTCCGCCGCTGCCCTGCACGCTGATTTTCTTCTCAGCGTCTTCGCTGCATCGCCTCCTCTACTCCGCCGCTGCTCTGCACGCTGATTTTCCTCTCAGCGTCTTCGCTGTCGCCTTTGGTAATCTGTCTTCGTTCAGTTCTGTTGTTGCCTCTTCCAGCCGATCAGACTTATGGATTGCTGCCCGTGTTAACTGCTTCATGATCAGCATGTTGTCTTTCGATATGTGATTGTCTTCTTTTTTTGCCTGCACTTCCTATTCCGTGGCTCGGTTTCCTCCATTGTGTTGAGCGATGTCTGAAATTAGCAGCGGCGCTAATACCTCTTCCTTTGTGTCGTCGGGAGAGATGAAGAGTTCCCCATTTTCCAGCTTTATCACCAAAATGGATGGGGGTAATTACGAGATGTGGGCCATGCAAGTAAAAAGAACCTTGATCGCTCATGAGAAGGAACATCTTATATTGGAGCCCGAGCCCGTACAGAAGGTAGGAAAATATACTACTTGGTTTAAAGATAATTCGTTGGTTATGGTATGGATTGTTGGTACTCTTACTCAAGACATTGCCAATGAAGTCCTGCATAAGGAAAGTGCAAAGGATATGTGGGATTCCCTTGCAGCCACCTATTCACAAGCAAGGAATGAAACCAGAATTATGCAGCTTCATCATGATATTCATCAGATGCGCCAAGATGGTCGCCCTCTACATACTTATTATTCTAGTCTCAAGTCCATGTTTGAGAGACTAAACAGCTACTTTCCTGCATGTAAGTGTGAGCAACAGAAGGCATACAGAGATATGCTTATGGTCGGAGTATTTCTGTCTGGATTAGACTCTGTTTATGAATCAGCAAAGAATCAGATGCTCACTAGTCCCTCGATTCCTCCTATTGATGAAGCTTATAGTAGGCTAAGCAGAATTCCAATCCCTTCATCGACTGTTCTTGATACCACTTCTGCTATGCTTGCTACTCGTGGCAGAGGTGGGTCCCTCTTTGCCAGAGGACGAGGATACCGTGGCCGTGGCAATACCCCTTCGCGCCCAGTATGTCAGTTTTGACATCGCATTGGTCACACTGTGGATAAGTGTTGGCAGAAACATGGTCGTCCAGCTGTTGCCAATCAGACTGTTTTTACTGATTCTCCAGAGCAGCCTAAGACTCAACATCCTGTTTCCTCCAGTGAGTTACGTGCAGATGATATTATCTCTCAGTTGAGACACTTGATTGGAGATAGACCTCAACAAGCTCCTGATCCGACCACCTCTACTATCACTACTGCTGCCAGTGCATCTTCATCTGGTATGTATTCTGACACTACAGATTGGCTCATTGATTCGGGTGCATCGACACATCTCTGTGGAGACAAGGCACAGTTTACTTCTTATGTCCCTACTCCACCTGGTCGCTCGGTTATTCTAGCAGATGGCAAATATTCTCCCGTTGTTGGACTTGGAGAGGTCCAACTTACTTCATCATTACCATTGCAACATGTTCTTCATGCACCAGAATTCCCACATAGCCTACTATCTATCAGTCAGATTACCAGAGATTTAAACTGTCGTGCGATATTTGACTCCTCTTCTCTTGTGTTTCAGGATATACTGACGGGCAGGGTGATTGGCAGTGGCCGTGAACAGGGAGGTCTTTACAGGCTAGTGCATCCCTTTCCCTTTGCTGGATCTACCTCTGCAGGGTCGTCCTCATCCTCGGCTTATACTTGGCATTTACGTTTTGGACATCTACCGTTTCAGAAACTGCTGCATGTTCTTCCTCAACTGTCTCCCAAGTCTTCTTTTCAATGCGAGTCTTGTCAGTTGGGCAAACACCATAGGTCATCCTTTCCTCCGCGGCCCAGTCGAAGTAGCCATTCTGTGTTTGAGTTACTTCATTTTGATGTTTGGGGTCCGAGTCGTACACCTGCTCTTCAAGGTCATCGATATTATCTTGTTGCTGTCGATGACTATAGTCGTGTTAGTTGGGTTTTTCTTATGAAGCATAAATCTGAAGTGGGTCATGTAATCAAAAATTTTATCAATGAAATTCTGACTCAGTTTGATACTTGTGTCAAAATTGTGCGCTCTGACAATGCTCTTGAGTTCTGTGCTTCCTCTTTGGAACAATTTTTCAGGGATAAGGGTATCATCCACCAAACTTCTTGTGCCTATACCTCCCAACAAAATGGGGTTGCTGAACGGAAACACCGTCATATTCTTGATGTTGCCAGAACCATTATCATACATAGCCATGTTCCCCATTCTTACTGGGGCGATGCTGTTCTCACAGCATGCTATCTTATTAATCGTATGCCGTCATCTGTGTTGGGAGACCTTATTCCTATCTCTGTCCTCTTTCCTGACAGAGACTTGTTTTCTGTTCCACCTCGTGTTTTTGGATGTGTTGCCTTTGTTCAGTTGCTTGGTCCTGGGCGAGATAAGTTGTCTCCTCGGGCCATCAAAACGATCTTTGTTGGTTATTCCCGCACTCAAAAGGGATATCGATGTTATGATCCTTCTACTCGTCGGTATTATGTGAGTGCTGATGTTACATTTTTTGAATCAACCTCTTTCTTCTCCCCAAATGGAAATCAATTAAGGGCGCCTGCATTAAATGATGAAGTCCAATTTCCTCTACCTCTCATGAGTTGTCCAAACCCAGTTGATCCACGTTTTGGGGCTGTCTACCATCGTCGTACTAAGCCTGCTGCGCCTGTTCAATGTGCACCTGTGCCTTCACCCAGCACGCCCAAGGTAATTCCTGACACAAACTCAACTGACAATGTTTTATGTAATGATGACATAGGAGTATGTCACGAGCATGTTCCTGCTCCTAATGAACTTGATGTGCCCATTGCTCAAAGGAAAGGCAAACGCAGTTGCACTTTGCATCCTATCTCTGGTCATTTATCCATGGATAGACTCACCCCTATGTACCGACAGTTTGTCAAGGGGCTGTCGGCTATTGCTCTTCCACAGAATCCCATGGATGCTCTCTCTGATCCCAAATGGGCAGCGGCTATGCAAGAAGAGATGGATGCTCTTCAGTCTAGAGGCACCTGGACCCTTGTTACTCCTTCAGTTGATGCAGCCATTGTTGGTTGCAGATGGGTCTTTACTATCAAATACCGAGCAGATGGCAGTATTGACAGATATAAGGCTCGTCTGGTTGCAAAAGGCTATACCCAAACTTATGGGGTTGATTATTATGATACCTTCTCTCCTGTGGCACGACATGCTTCCTTACGGATTCTCCTTGCTGTGGCTGTCAGCAAGAATTGGTCCCTCTCACAGCTTGATGTCAAAAATGCCTTTCTCTATGGTGACTTACATGAAGAAGTGTATATGCAGCAACCACCAGGGTTTGTTGCTGAGGGGGAGTGTCAGAAAGTGTGCAGATTGCGAAAGGCGATTTATGGTCTGAAACAGAGTCCTCGAGCTTGGTTTCAGAAATTGTCAGAGAATATTGAGAATGAGGGCTTCAGACGTTCTTCGGCCGACCATTCCCTCTTTGTCAAGAAGACTTCTACAGGTACGGTGATAGTTCTTGTTTATGTTGATGATATCATTGTTACAGGGGATGATGATCAGGGGATTTCCAACATCAAGGATGTCCTTGGACAACACTTTGTCACCAAGGACCTTGGTGAACTACGTTATTTCCTTGGTATTGAGTTTGCCAGAAATCAAAAGGGCCTTATCATGTGCCAGAGGAAATACGTTACTGATGTTTTGCAAGAGACAGGGATGCTGGGGTGTCGGCCTGCATCCACGCCTATGGATATCAATACCCGCTTGTATGATGATGATACTGAAGATGTTGATGCAAGACAGTATAGAGGGATTGTTGGGAAGCTCCTATACATCACTGTTACTCGACCTGACATTGCCTATGCTGTTAGCAGAGTGAGTCAATTTATGGATAAGCACAAGAAAGTTCATTGGGATGCTGCTATGATGATTCTTAGGTATCTAAAGAATTCACCAGGAACGGGACTCTTCTTTCAGAATGGTACCTCACTCACTATATCTGTGTATGTTGATGCCGACTATGCAGGATGCCCCTCAGACAGAAAATCCACTACTGGATTTTGTGTGTTTATTGGATCCAACTTGGTTACATGGAAGAGTAAGAAGCAAACTGTGGTTGCCAGATCAAGTGCAGAATCTGAGTATAGAGCTATGGCTCAGGGTACTGCTGAAGTTATGTGGGTTAGATCCCTGATGTTGGATCTTACTGTCGAAGTGCCTCTTCCTATGCAACTGTTATGTGATAACAAAGCTGCACTGTTTATTGCTAATAATCCGGCTTTTCATGAAAGAACCAAGCATGTTGAAGTAGATTGTCACTATACTAGAGACATGATTCAAAAGGGGTTTGTAAGTACCTCACACATTTCAACTACAGGGCAAACGGCTGATATCTTTACTAAGGCTCTTGCAAGGGGACCATTCCAAAGCTGCTGTTCCAAGTTGAGCCTATTTGACATATACGCTCCAACTTGAGGGGGAGTGTTAAGATGTGTTTATATTCAGTTTTAGGTTTAAGAGGGTACTTTTGTAATAACTTTTCCTTTAGATGTTTCTCTTGTAACTTCTCTCTCTCCTCTAGTCTATATAAAGAGGAGTTAGGGCAGATTTCGAGGTTAATCAAAGATTATTCTTTCTAATCTTATCAGCTTCAATGTCAACCTTCTCCTTTTTTGAACCATAACCCCTTTCTTGGGGCTGATTTCAAGTATCTGACAACCATTAGAGCAACGTCCCAATGAACTTTCCTAGGTTTCTCCATGAATTGACTTAGTTTATTCGCAGCGAAGCTAATGTCAGGGCGAGTGACAGTCAAATATAGCAGTTTTCCTATTAGAAATCTGTAAGATTTAGAGTCAAAAGGCTCTTATTCATCATCATGTATATCAATGCGACAGTTCATGGGAAGAGTTGTAGGTTTAACCCCCAATAAACCTGTTTCTTGCAGAAGATCCAAACCATATTTTCTCTCAGATACCACAACTCCTTTACTACTACGGGCCACCTCAATACCAAGAAAATAACGGAGTTGTCCAAGGTCTTTTGTGACAAAGTGTTTCTGAAGAAACTCCTTTGTCTGAGCTATCTCTTGATCACTTTCCCCAGTGAGAACAATATCATCAACGTAAACAATTAATATCACTATACCAAATGTACTTTACTTGATAAACAATGAGTGATCAAGTTGAGACCGACGAAAGCCACATTTAGATAAGACCTCAGATAGCTTATGAAACCATGCACAAGGACTCTGTTTAAGCCTATAAATAGCCTTCTTTAATTTGCATACCTTGGAACACTCCCCCTGTCTCTCAAAACCAGGTGGTTGCTGCATATAGACAAGTTTCAAAAAGATCTCCATATAGAAAAGCATTTTTCACGTCCAGCTAAAATAAAGGTCATTGTCGCTGGACAGCAAGAGATATAATAAGTCGAATAAAACCCAATCAAGCCACGGGTGAAAAGGTCTCAAAAAAGTCGACATCATAAGTCTGTGTATATCCTTTAGCGACAAGACGTGCCTTGAACCGTTCAACTGAACGGTCAGAATGATACTTGATGGTGAACACCTACTTGGAGCCAACCACATCACAGTGCCTCGGTGGATCCACCAATTCCCAAGTCTCTCGAGAGATAAGAGTATCTATTTCCTCCTGCATGGCATGCCACCACCGTGAATCTAATAGGGCTTGATGGTGAAAAGAAGGGATCATGTGACTAGACAGAGCTCGATCAAACTGCACCAAACTTGTACTCAAATGGTCAGTAGAGACAGAATTAGAAATCGGATGTAGTGTGCATTGTCGCTTTCCCTTACAAATAGCAATAGGGAGATCATCTGCATAGTGTTCATCATTTAAACCTGAATCAGTCTGATCAGTGGAGTTTACCTCTTGAGAAGATGCTGGTGGGCGGTTGGAAGAGGGACCAAGACGATGAGTGTAAACCAATGGAGGATCAAAGAAACGTTCATATGACATAGGTTGAGATGGCGGTAAGGACTCAAGGGACACTGGTGGAATGGGAAGATGAACAGATATAGGCATCTCAAACAGAGGAGGACTCGAAGGAGAAAATAGGACGAGACTCAAAGAATGTAACATCTGCACTGATAATCTCTTTCTTGGTCTGGGGATCAAAGCACTTATATCCTTTTTTATTGACAGAGTATCCAATAAATACACATTTGATGGCTTGGGCAGCAAGTTTGTTTTTGTCTGGGCCTAGGATGTGTGCAAAGCAAGTGCATCCAAATATTTTGGGAGGTATATGAAATAGTGGTCGATTTGGATATAAAAGTTGAATGAGAATACGTTCTTGGATGGCTGACGAGGGTAATCTGTTAATGAGGTAACATGCAGTAAGAATAGCATCCCCCCAAAAGTAGGCAGGCATGTGAGAATGCAGCATGAGGGTACGGGCCACATTTAGGAGTTGTCGATGTTTGCGTTCGGCAACACCATTTTGTTGGAATGTGTGTGGACAAGTATATTGAGGCCAAATTACATGATTGGCATAAAACTGAAGTAGAACGGAAGATTTGAATTCAAGAGCATTATCAGTGCGAATATTTTTGACAATGAAACCAAACTGAGTTTTTATTTCCTTGACAAATTTAGGAAGAATACATAGACTTCGGATCTTTCCCGTAACAAGAATACCCAACTGACTCGAGTAAAATCATCAACCAAAACAAGATAATACCGAAAACGCGAGTGAAAAGGAACCCGACTAGGACCCCACACATCCACATGAAGGAGATCAAATGGACTTTGACTAGATGGTTCTTCACTCGAAGGAAAGCTACTCCGTGTATGTTTGCCTAATTGGCAAGCATCACATAAGAATGACTCTGATATAGTAATACCTCGAAGCATGCGACGAAGTTTTGACATTGAAGGATGACCCAGTCTGAGATGCCACTGAAAAGGAGAAGGCTTTGAGGAGAATGAAGATGCAGCAACATTTACTGGGACAGACAAGAAATAGAGACCCTCACGTTTATGGCCACCATCAATCATCTTCCCAGTTAGTAAGTCTTGAAAAGAACATGTACCAGTGTCAAAAATGACTCTACACTTTAAATCAATAGCCAGCTGCTTAACAGATAACAAATTAACAAGAAACTGTGAAGCATAGAGCACGTGGGTAATAGTGCCTAAATGTGGGAGATAAATATCACCGCTGCCCAATACAGGAGATAGCTTGCCATCAGCCAGTCTGACATGTTGTGGTGTAGAGAACCTGACTAATGATGAAAAAATATGTGGTTGATTACAACAGTGCCTGGAGGCGCCATAATCTATCATCCACATCATATCTGGGTCATCGGTAGGAGCACCAACAGAGAAGGAAGAGTCTATCACAATCGTGTTGGCATATGAGAAAAAATTTCCAGCCATCTTGTAGTCATTGGAACCCTCAGACACATTACCATCAACCATAAAATTCCAACCAGAAATGTACTCACAATATGAATGTATAAGGTGCAGTAGTTAGCTTCAACCAAGGCAGTAGTTAGCTTCAACCAAGGCACGACCGCATAGAAGAATCTGGAACACACTTATGGCTCCAATCATCAACTCAGAAACTCACTAAAACAAGCAGCAACATAGGCACAAACTCATGCAGCAACTCAACAAAATAATTTCAGCCGATGGTTGCAACACAAGCAGGAACTTTACGATTAGCAGCAGTCTACAACTAATGAGACCTCAACTTATAGATTTCATATCCACGATCTGTAGATCATTCTGCTCCTCACGTCAAATTATATCCACAAGCAGTAGACTGACTCTGCCCCACACGGTCAACATAAAAATCTAATTACAACAACAATAACCTCCACAAGATCCATTTAAGGATCAGGTTGAACACAAACACAAAACAAATTGGCGGACTGTTTTCAGACGTGGATAGCAGGCAGCACTTTCAGATGTCGATAATAGGTAGCAAACAAGCACAAGTTTGACAGCAGAGAAAACCTGTCTCACTTCAACGATGCAGAGAGAAAACAGAAATCTGCCTACTCCATACAATTTCAAACTTGTCTCACTTCAACGATGCAGGAAAAAGACTGAACCTGCCCACACGACATACCTTTGCCTGTGAGAATCCACAAGGCACCACACGGCTAAACAAATCAGACTGCCCTAGCAGATCCGACATTCTTTGGCCTGAACATCTTCCACGGCTGCACTTGAGTTAGATTTGATTTTGCAGCAAGGTCTGATCTGATTCACCATTTCAGTGACGTGATAAGCTTCAACGGCAGTAGCTTTTAGCAACTTCACGACAGCAGTAGCAACACAAGGGGGTGTTAATCACGTTTTCACATGTTAAAAACGTGATTAGCCCCTGTCCAACCAACCAATCAACTTGCTTGTTTTGTAAACAGCAAGAACCCTAGGTGTGAAACCCTAGTTTGGCAGAAGATGAGAAGGGAACCCTAGGCGTGAAACCCTAGATCACATAGCCCTAGGTCTATTGCTCTGATACCATGTTGAATATTGGAGGAAGAAGGGGACGAGAGAGAGAGAGAGAGAGGAAAACACTTTCTTGCTTATTCACGTGACCCTAATCTCATATTAAAAGAGATTAGGGTTGGCAAAATAACAATTACAAAATCAGTCCACTAAATATACGAAAATATTTAAAGAACTACTATTCAACTTTCTAATATTGCAGAAACACTCTTTAACACCAACAAAATAAATTACAATTTTTTTCCAAAACATAATTAGTTATAACTTATAACAGCAATAGGCAGAGTGATCATATACTACAAACAGTCAGACCATCAAGCATTAACCTTGAGCATGAGACTGAACTATTTTCCATACTCTCTGTAGGCTAAGATGTGATTGAAAGTTTATTCACATTCCCTTACCTGATCAGTTTATAATAAATAACCATGTATGGCCAGTCAAAAGATATTGAGCATTTTCATATTGAGAATTTGAGGCACATTTAGACCACAGTTTACTCTTAGCACCGCTGCCAAATGCAATATAAAGAACCATGAACATCCAGACGTTAGTGCCTGGTAACTGTCTTCAATATCAGTAGCCATTGTCAACTTAAAAAAAAGCCAAAACATGGTAGACTTTTACATTTAGACAAAAAAATGACCTTGATCATTTATTAACTGATCAACTAGGTCATGCTATTAAAATGCAGGAGTGAAAAGTAGCAAGATTAATTTGTAGTCCAAAAAATAGAATCTGCCTACTACTTATGCAGAAAGCAAATCAAACAAATACTCATCGCAATTCACAAGATGTAACACAAAGACTACCTGCTCAATTCTATAGAAAGGTGCAAGATGGCTGTCAAAATATCGTTTTTCCTCTGCTGCCTTACTTCCAGGGCTTACCCATAACTGAAGAAAGAAAACTAGATGAGACAGAACTCCAAAAACAAGGAGAATAAGAATAAGCACCACACCTCCAGATGAATGTGACTAAAACTGGACAGTGAGTTTCTGAATATATTAGAAATTTTACAACAAAACTAGAACTTGACAGGGAATTGAAGGAGGTGTATCTTACATGTGTCTCGAACCACATTGCCTGTTCTAAACTCCCAACATGCATATACTTTTAAAGGAAACGTCATTTTCAGCATTGTCACACATATCTTTAATGGGAAAATCTCCACGAGGTTTTTCTTGGGTATTTTTTACAAAGTTGTTCTTCTTGGAAATCTTGCCAAAATCTCAACAATTTTTAAAAAATTAACATTAAAAAACCTTTAAAAATTCAAAAAAATAAAAAATATTAAAATCTTGGGAAAAACACAAAGAATCAAGATAAATTTGTGACATTTTCATTTTGGCGAGATTTTCAAAATGTCACAATTTTTTCATGTTATTTTTCATTTAATTTGATTTTCTCATAACTATGACACTGATTTTCAGACCTACTTGGTTAAGCTGACGTAGACTTTTTTGTACCAAAAGACTGCCTCCAGGCACTAGTGCCACTGACGCATCATTATTGCCTATATATATACACATACATACATATATGGATGTGTTAGGCACATCAGGGTGAACATATAAATACGCCCAACTTATGAGATAGTTACGAAAATTAATAAGTTGGCCCTAGATTATTATTATTATTTTATTTAGGCATCAAGGTGCCTCAACCTAGTCACCTAGGCTGCTGCCATCACTTACATGCACTTTTGAGTTTTGACTGCACAAAAAGTGTTGTTGCAAGCTTTTCAAGAATGAAAAGAGCATAAAATTTTATAGGTAATAAGACAAAAAAGATGCTTCTCAACATCTTAAAAACCTTCAATAGCATACTAGAATTTTGATAATCAAATATCAGTTATTATTCACACTAACAACAATGAAGGACCACATTTTATTAACTAAGCAAGTACAGCTGCACTTTCAAGCACTATGTCAACAGCACATCAGCCATTTGGTGGCCTGGCGGGTAAGGTCTCACCATATACCAAAGCTAAAGTAATAACCTCGTGGTGCTTGCTGAGCAAGATGGCTATGAAGGGGAAGCACGCACAACAAATGTGCCTTCTGGAGTTCTGAAACATACCTTTTCGGGGCGTGTTTCCACCTTGAAGCGGATTAGTCCCAAACACAGTAGAAGCGTAACAAGTATGGATAAGGATAATACACGAATAGGATGCCTAGCAACGAAATAACCATATTGCCTGAACACATACACAACAAACTGCTTTCAAAATCATATCCAGTATATTACTTACAAGGTGCTCCCAGCTATGAAATAGTTACCTATAAAAGCATGAGATATATCGTTGGACTAGGGGAAGCCTTAACTTCCTCAAAAAATGTGGATTCTCTTCAACAGCCTGACAATAATAGAATGTTTTCAATTAGCGACTCATGGTGGATTTTAATTTAAGAACTAGTTAGTAGTTACATGTTTAAGTGTCTACAAGATTATTTCACATAGGACAAGATACCATCAAGGAGACTTTAAGATCAACATGGAGAAAGAAGAGTTCATTGTAAAGTGCATCCACAGAATTTTTGAAACCTAAAGGTATTGCATGAAAAGGAGAAAATTTTCTCCACAAGATAAGAGTATTTGTTTCAAATGATTGCCTTTGTCTTTGTTATCAATCTCTCTGGCATGCCATTTCCACCAGCAGGAGCATTTTTCCCCTTACTGTCATAATAGCGTGCAATAGTTGACAATAAGACATTAAACAAAATAATGGTCATTCAGACCAAAAGATTCCACATAGTAAGTAAAAGGAGCTCAAATCAAATGACATTGATTGCAGGGCAAAAGGTAGACAGAGGCTGTGGAAACATAAAAGAAGATAAGCCTCCTTATTACCAAACTTATTCTAGGTTTACAACATGAGCCTCTATGTTTTCTTGACGGAAATAAAAGAACTATGCAGTCACAAATAGAACCAGGAAACAGAGTGAAACGGCTGCCAAGTGCCACCACAAATGCAAAAGCTCTGCCAGATAACCATTCCAGAAATTATTAAATTGCACCACTTGGCATCTTGAAATGTCAATTCCTACAATATGGTCATCCACATATTTCCTTCATCATATGAACCAAAACAAGAATGATATTTCCCAGGGCCCCAAATGGCAGAACATTCTGCCCTAGGCATCAGACTATTACATGTGTATGAACTATGAAGCAGTTGTTTGCTTTAGTTAAGAACTTAAGATGAATCTGCCCACAAGTGAACACCTGAGAGGCTGAGACACATTGTGAAGATACAAATGCAAAAACTGGTCATCCCATTGAAGTTCATGGCGCTGCAATAACTTGAACTAGTCCCTGGACTTAGACATCAACCATGTCCATTTCTTGATTGAATAAAAGGGCACTCGAAAAATAGGATTGGCAATGCCAATGTCTACTTTGATAGTAAATTTTATTTATCATTTGGTATAAAAACACAAACTTTTATACACCTCATTTTGAAAAGAAGACTAGCTCGGTAGAACCTGCACACAAATACGAATTGAAATAAAAATATTGGACACACCCATATGTCTATTACAAGTCATCCTCTACAACAAGAATGGTGTGTCAAGAATAAAATTATAACCTGCTGGAACAACAATCTTAAATACAATCTTAGCTTGTTACTAACAAATTCGCTCGGCTGATTTTTGTACTTATATACATGGTAAAGGGGGTACCAAAGGCATCAACCATTAGCTCTCAATCATATGAGATGAACAAATTGCTATGAGAGAGTACCAAGGGTAGAAGCTAAAATATGAACTTAGCTAGTTGGTGTGTTACCATGTTTTTAGACCTAGCTTGCATGCATCCATTCCCATTCCCATTTATCCTTGATTGCTATCCTAGTAATCTTTTGTGTTGCACTGCCGGTAGCCATGCACTTTACTAAATGCATTTGAATAATAATGACCGATTACAAACATTCTATATTTGTGTCGGGATCTACAATTTTACAGAATCTGAATGATAGAAATACAATACCATCACAGTTCCAAAGTCAGTTCAGTGGACCAACATGAGCTAATTTTTGTTAATAATCTGTTATTAGCCACTAGTTGCAAATATAAGAAACGAATCATGCTGACAGATGAGAAAACTCCATTTTCTGGCAGAAACTGACCTCACTTCTACTGACAATTGCCTTTCCAATTATCAGGTATATAACCATTAGGTTTTTTATAGTTCATACGTATAACACATCAAAGTACATTAAGAAATGAGTGCCAGGAGAGGCATGAAAAACCTGGATTGGGTGCCTAGCCTCTTCATGTTTGCTTCTTGAATGATGCACACTATCGTCATCAACCTTCAACAATTTCACTTGGGCAGAAGCAATCCTTCTTCTCCGTATTCTTTGACAATATCCCCACACAAAGAATGATAACACCAAAATAACATAAATTATAGCTAGTGATAACTCGATGCATTTTACCTGCACGTGTCATGACAAAACCTTCACATCAATGTTTCAAATCATGAAGCAAGATAAGAAAATACAGGCAGATACAACCCAAGCATCTATTCAGTACTTTGGATGCATAAATAGTTAACTAATAGAAATGCAAATCCACTTGGACATTCTTGTATTAAGAATGCAAATATATATGTGTACCTTTAAAGTACCAATTTTCACAGAGCAGGAACCTTTCTCATGAGGTGCAGGAGGTTCTAATTGAGAGCACACAGGAGAAGAAGGGCAATCACCACAGGAACAGCCCAATGATGTGTCACCACATGAATAAACAGACACATTCATAGGTTCCATTCCTGATGCTGGAGAAGACATTGACTGAAACCTCATAGAATATGGTGAACCAAGAGAGCCTGGTTCTGCTCGTCGGCCTAGGAAAGTGAACCATTCTACAAAAGGTGACAAGGAATAGAAAACATTAAACTTTTTGCGACAATTTATCATCTAAATGGGACTTCAAGTAAATAAAAAAAGTTCTAAACGGAAGACCCTTTGGGCAGTAGTAGTGGCATGCCTAGGCAAAATCTTCACTTCCCTTTAGAATAAGAGCTATATATACTCCCACTGGCACACACTCATAAATGGCATCATGCATAAGTGCATAATGCTAACTCAGACAAACTCATATTGAGTGATAAAATCCAATTTTCATATGAAATAGAAAGGTTGTGGACTGAATGTTCATGGTCCAACTTATAGCTTCTTATTAATATATAGGCTTGGGATAATCAGGGATTTAGTGCCAGGCATAAGCCTCAGAAGAGTTCTGACTTCTGATCAAAATCTGCAGTTTTAACATGAAAGAATTAACAAGTGTTTCAAAAGTCTGGAATCTGGACTGCCAAAAGCGAAACTTTTATTTAATTCTTATAAGAACCACATATACCATTTTAACCACACAAAACACTTGCCAAAAAAACACTTAAAATGAAAACACTCAAACAACATTTCGAAAAAAAAAAACGTGTATAAAACATGAGAAATAAGTCAGCCGTTTAAAACTTAAGAAAAACGCCATTTTCTTTTGAAAAAAAAAACATCAAAATGAAAAAACAAAGAAAACGTGCTTTTTCGTTTTTTGGTGCTTTTTTCCTTTTTCACATTTTTAATGCCAATCTGCTTGTTTTTGTTTTCTAACTTTTATTTGTCACTTATTTGCTTATTTTTTTATGTTTGAATTATTAGTTTATCACTTATTTCATTTTCCCCTAATTTCTAGGTTTTTTAAATTTTTTTTTAAATTACAATATTTTTCTCGTATTTTTCCTCTCGCCGTATTATATTGGAGAAAAATGTTGTCGTTTAAAATGCACGAATGTTTTTTGTGACTATGATATATATATATATATATATATATATATATATATATAGAGAGAGAGAGAGAGAGAAGACCAAATTCCTTACCCTGATATGTTTGAGCACCACCTCCTATGAAATCAATTGCTCGGGTATTCATAGTCCCAAACTTAACCTCCTTGCACGAGTTCAAAAGCTCTTGACCAAATCTTTCAGTAACAAAGTAATCAATCCCATCAACGGTAAGAGTGTTATTGACCTAAGCAAACATCATATCAAATGAGTGAATCTCCCTCTCTCAGAGATAACAATTGCAAGAGTAATGAGTAGCGTAATTTCATATTTTAATGACATGACTAAAATTTTCTTCTATTGAAGTTCTTGAGCTAACCTGAAAGTGATGATGAAACACCTTGAAGACCAGTATCAAGAGAAGCAAATGACTAGTATAAAACAACAGAAAAGGTACATCTCACATTAGGGTTCAAGTAACTAACCTTCACTACGGAAGTCACATTGATAAAAAGGCTTTGATTAGGGGAGCATGCAAGCTCGCAGAAAATGTTCAAGAAATTTCTCAAACATGCTGGGCAACCGACAAGGAAAGGAATGGCCTGCAAGGCATTCATCAAAGTTAAATCCATCTACCATGCATTTCAACATCATTGCCAAATGTTTGCATGTTATGATTACAATTGCTAAGCTCACAAATCCTTAATCACAATATCTTGTGTTCCTATTACTGAACTAGCAAGTAAGCAATGTAAGGAGTTGAGGACTATGCACTACTCCACTTATCAAACAATTGAAAGATATCCCCTTAGAGTAAAAAAGCATCTTCTTGGTGTCTGGATTTGCCATTGTAAAGTACAAAACCAATGTTAACTAAGATTTACAGCACTAGAACCCAAAAAAAAAAACTTATTGTTCTTTCCAAAGGGCTGAATAAGCACAGACAGCAACCATATCGCATCAGAAGTCGCTCCTACAGCTCCAAAAGCTCACAGTTAATTTTGTAAATAGGAGATATTTTCTGCTTAATTATATTATCTTATTACTAAGCATGATCTGCTTTGAATAAATTTTACAAAAGAACTTGATTTTTTACTGTCAAGCTTTTAACGTAATATGAGCCATTCATTTTTACTTGTCCAGAAAAATATTTAAGCATAAAAATAATTAACTTTTACATATTTTTCTATTAAATCACTTATGTACAGGGTTGAGTTGGCTGAAAATATGAAAAAGTATAAAAAGAAAGAGGTATCAAGATAAAGGAGTTTGGATACGCATATACATGCAGACACACACATGGTTCTTTCTGGGTCAATAATGAGAAGCTTATACACACATGGAGAAAAACGAGTACTTATAATTAAAGTAGGTGAAAAACATATACATAACAGCAAATACAAACAGGAGCACACAATAGCATGCCTGCCTCTGCATTCATGTCAACTTGGACGTGGCGACCTATGTCCACGTCCATGTGAAAGCAAATACTATATGGTATCTCTAACCACTCATGAAAGTAAACACTTGTCTTACTCGTTGGACTTGTCCACGTAGAGTGTCAAACTGGCTTGATGTGCAACACACATTGCCACTGATTGTTGGGCATAAGCTCTGGATTTTTGACGACAATAAGGCATCTGGCTGGAGAAGTACTAAAATCAAACCATTAGTCAGAGAATAATACTTATTCAAGTACAAGAAGCTGTTGTACTCCAACATAGCTTACAGTATGAGCAACCACAATCAAGCATACAAAATTTTTCATAAATAACGGAATGTGGCTACAAAAAATGTTACCAACTTACCATGACAGAATCCAAAGTCCCAAATGTAAAAAAAAAAAAAAAAAAAAAAACTCAGAGACTATTAATCTCAACAGAACAAATTGCTAGGAAGGCAATAGAGCGCTTCGTGTATGCCATGAAAAGAAACGTGAAAATAAAACCAAGTACATAAGTTGCAGTAGTTAAAAATGCATCAACAAGATAGTGAATGTAGAATACTTTGATAAGCATGAAAATATGAAATTACAAAACTGCAAGCTATTAAAAGTACTGTCAACCCCAACCATATCCTTCTGATTAAAGCAGAAAAATAAAACAATCTGTTCTGCAAACATTTCAGGAAAAGTGTGAAACAACTAGAACCTACATGCTGTATTGAATCACTTTGCAATATCATAATGCCAACTTTGCAACTGTACCACAAAACCAACAATTCACTAAAGAGAACATAGGTACAGCATTTAAGGATATTAATGTTACATCATTGAAGGCACAAGCACTAGGTTCATTATATGAAACATGTAAACAATAGCCATATCCAAATTTAGCCGCACCTGAAGAACCTCACAAGAAAACTACCTACATTTCTTTGTCCTTTCTCATAACAAAGGGAACCACCAAGCCTTTTGATTTGCTGGAAGGCCTGTTCCCATTGCATACCCTCATTCCTTTTTTCCAGCAGTCTACCTCAAGGTGGTATAACACATTCACTATGCTTAAGACTCTACAGGCTTGAGACCTCCAGCCTTCACGAGACCACCTAACCATTTCGGGACTTTCACATTTTCATTGAAGTGCTCTTTCTGAAATAAGCTGTACCAGTGTCCTATATGTTGCACAAACAAGACTTCCTACTTATCAAACCTGTTCTCTGTTTATGCTTAAACTGTGTGATGGTTGCTTTCTGCAACACCAAATGAACTGTTCCCCAGTTCAATGGTCAGCATCTACTCATACCACACCACTAGCACAAAACACCAAACAGTTTCCTCTTCACTCTTGAGGAAACGTGATTACAATAAATGACTTAATAATTTAGCATCATCCTACCATTTCCAGCCAATAAACTTCAAGTTTGGAGGTGAGACAACCTTAACCTACAAAAAATTGCACAATGACCTGGCAGGAGGAAATTGAGGAAGATGGACCCTCGCAACTTTACAAAACATCTAGTTTTTGGCTCTAAAAGCATCTAAAATCTTCAATTTTTAAAGGAAATTTTCCACCAGATACCACCTTTTGGCCATAATCGCAAAAAGAAGCTTCTTGTTTCTCATTTTCCTGATATGTGCTGATAACTGCCAATGGGTCCTCAAGTTAAGTTATGACATGTAAAATGCATGGAAATTTGTACTTTCCAATTGCATTTTCACTTTTATTCAGGAATAAAAAGCATCAACCTCATTTCTTCAGCTCAACTGATATTTTAACTAGAGCTATGAGGCTATGATAGAGCTAGGCCTTTATCTACCAATTTTCAGCAAAAGTGAGGTCTGTAATTGGAAAATCAGAAACGAGGCCTGCAACGGGATTTAGCCAAAAGGTGGTCCTATAAATGGAAATTTCTTTATAAATAAGGTTAACAACTGAAAATTTTATCTCCTAGTGTTCAAAGTTATGATGTTGCTATCTCTGAGAAGTGGAGAGCCTTGATTCTTTTCTGGAATTTCTCTAATGATCGGAAAACATATCACAACTTTATACCAGATTGTTAAGGCTTAAAAAATATTTTATAAAATGGAATCATGGCTTGAAGAAATAAGAGGACGAGGGAAGCAATGGGCTTACAGTATATTGGCGGTTGCACCTAAACTTTGTTTAGATTGAATTAAAATGGACAAGGGGAAAGAGAAAAACCACCTTATAGAGCAAGAACATAGAAGACAGAAATGCAACAAAAAGCATCTGAAGAGTGTATAAAAATGTCACTTAAGAACAATGCTAAAGGACTGTCGTCATCAAGGAAACAAACTACAAATTTCCACACTTATTTAGGTTTTCTTGTTGTTGATTACTGGTGCAGCACTGAAATTTCATTAAAATAGAGAAAATAACACATTGACTAGGAGTATACTATCTAATAGAAGAATGAAAAGTTGGAAAATTTGAGACAGGAAATTGCTATAGACAAACATGTGGCTGTATATGAAAAAGTTCTCTCTCACTAACATGGAATAAATTAAAATTTCCCTATTAGGTACAGGTACAGGTGCAGGTGCAGGTGCAGATGCACGTGTGGAAGCAAAATTTTTCACAAAAACATATATAAGAGATACAAAATTGCCCACAACAACAAATCTAACAATTAAAAAGTCATGATTCTATGGATTATTGAATGACAAGAAGCAAACTGTCTGGTTGCTACAGACGACTGTTTTTGACACTGAGCAGTCCACAACATCAGTGTTGGAAATATAACTAAAACTGAACAAGTACTCCATCTAAGCAACGAGAAGAAAAAAGGAAGCTAATGTAAATAGCTACGAGAATAATCAATCGGTAGAATATTTTATTTTAAACAAGCATAATGCATTTGAAAGTACCTTCACTGCAGAAGTAGAATTTGGACAGTTCAGCGGCACCCCGTCACTTCGATAAGCACAAATACCATACATGGAACAGTATTCCTTTGCATGCTTTTGCCTGCAAGTGTATGGAGATTTTGGTTAAATGTCTCCATACCCTCCCAATCTATAATCTTCAAAGTGGAATGTCCTGCTAAAAACTTGATATTTATAGCTCATTTAATATGGTTAAGATGTCCTGGATGGTTCACTCATCAATACATAAAACAGTAGACGAGTTAATTAACTGCTTGAAAAGTTCTTTATTGATAAACAACCCTGCTCATCCTCAGAATATATAGATTAATTTCTCTTATAAGATGGAAGAAAAACCGCTTCTTCTGCAAGAGAGTACAAAGGCCAAAACTTCTTTTCCTTCTTGAGCCAACATTGAAGAAACTGAACACCTTTAACATGCCTTACTAGAATTTTTTCTTGAAAATTTTCACATGGAAGCATTATAGGTTTACAAATACATGTACCAAAGCACCAGGCAATGCCTAGACACCAGCCTTAAAATGGGCAAGAATGGATGAAAAGGAGTGAAAATATTACATAAAATTCAAGATGTAAATGGACACACATAATTATACAGAAGACATTTATATCTTGCATAAACAATTAAATGTAGCTGAAGGTACAGGTATATGGGCATTTTTTGAAGATTCCATTATCACTTCTGTATAATAAAAATAGAACAGGAGACAAGATGGAGCGCTATTGAAAATAGAATTTATGAAACAACAGGGACCAAGGTCCGCAAGTGGGAGAATGGAACTTCATAAAATCAAGATTGAATAGTGCTCAAAAACAAAAGCATCTTGTAGCACGACAAATTATAATGAAAGTTACACCAATCGGAACTGCTCATTGCCTACACTAAAGCTGACATGTCAAAGATGTAGAACAGAAAGCAAAAAACCATAAACATTTTTGCAGAAAAAGTCTTACGTGGATGTAGTTGATGCATTTGACTGTGCAAGCAATCTTGAATGGAGAAGCTCTGCTGCCACAACAGATGCCATAAACAGGCCCTGCAGATAAAATGACATGGAATATATTAGTGACACTGTCAAATGCATGTGAACCAGAGGACCAACCAACACTTTCAAGTGTGAAAGTGATTATCACTTCTTTCCAATTTCCGTAGTAAGGAAGTTCCACAGCTGAATTATACACCAGTTAAAAAACAATTTAAGGGATGCATAAAAATATGCAAATAAGTGAGTCAATTATAATTGATGTTGGGTCTCAGCACCTCTGCCACAGCCACAACAGGTCCTGGTGGTGCTCCAACTCATCAAATGCAATTGCCAGCTGAGACAGGTGGAGTTAACTGCATTATATGCACATTGGACTTGACTCGGCTCAAATTTGCTGTTGCTAAATGAGCCATTAGACATTTAATAGTTCAGTGACTTTAGTCTATGAACAAGTTTTCTTTTTTGGGGGTTGTTGCAATCTATAGTTTCTAAATTTTTAATTTAAGTGTCTGTGTGTGTGTGTGTGTGTGTGTGTGTGTGTGTGTGTGTGTGTGTGTATATATATATATATATATATATATATACAGGAAAAGGCAATTAAAGGAGAAGAAATCTGAGCGAAACTCTAACCCGATACAGAACAAACCATATTGAGCACCAGTCTGAAAGCAGCAAGCCCAAGGCGTCTTTTAATCTGTCATAGTATTAATAGTTGCTATCGCGGTTTTTTCATTTAAGTATTATGAAGGTTTTTTAAGTTGGAACCTTTTGACTAACTCTACATCATAAATATTCTTGGCTCAAGGAATTATGCTAATTGACTCTTACTTGACTCTGCTTGCCGGTATCATGCAACACGCTCCTATATGTTCTAATTCCAGGGTCAATAAAACATTTTCAGAAGCATGCAGCATCAGCAGTTCAGATAGAGCTGTAAAACATTTTATATGTACGTGTATATGTGTATGAATATGTGCTGATTGTACATTCTTATGAAGATCTTTCAGGTCCAGGAACTCAAAACCTGTAAGTCGAACATCACTGCAGGCATGTTGCATGGTGCTACTAAGCAGAATTTACACCTTCACCTTTTCTTTCGTTTTTAGAGTCGTTCAATTCACTGCTACACGAACGCTTAAATTTTTGACCCTGTCACGTCTCCTTGCATTGTATCTGTCATGGAAGACCAGAAAAATGGGTTGTCTTGTGCCCTTCCATGTATATCCACGTGACATTTCTTTCCCGGTTCAATTCTTCTTCTCTCATTCAATAGCGCTTACAGTTAATTTGCCGTTTTCTTCTAGTTGAGTTCCCATTTGGTTTCTGTTTTTCTTCTCTTGATGCTTGTTCTCATAACCTAGTCCCAGCAATTATAAAGGGGTCTGCTTATCGCTTTCGCTTATGCCTCCCTGGTCATTTATCTGCTTCCACTCCAGAATAAGAAACCGTCTGCTCATATGTTTCTACTAGGAAATCAACAATAATTTTTCTAGCTTCATATATGGTTACAGAGCCAGAACGGAGGTGAAGGAAACCTAACACTGTTGTTATTCTGATTATTACATATAGATTGGGTATACAGATAAAAGATTGGAGAATCCACGGGAATTAAAACGAGAGTTTCTTGATTTGCAAACAGATGCATCATCCATATCATCTCGTCCAAAAGTCGCACGGCTAAACCTGAAATATGACGAATATGACAATGGAAAAAACTCTCGAGTACGAAAACTGCTAGAGGCACTAACTCCGATGCGTCGTTTTCGTCCGACAGAGCTCTCTGCTTCAAAGTGAACTACTCGAAACAATGAGCAGAAAAATAGCTCGAGTATCCGAAAACAAAGCAATTTAAGAATATATTCTTAACATAATAAATAGAAAAGTAGGAACTTAAATAGTTCAGTGTAATTGTAAACATGAGTAATAAAAAAAGAAGCTCTTCATCCTTAGCGCAGAACGACCGCGAAAACAGTGAGGGAAGCAAGACCGCGAGCCGCTCCCGTTCTCGGTCGTCCAACGCGCGGATTCAGAATAGAAAAAGAAATCCACATTGATCGTCGCCATTCCGCATGACGATCTCGCGGCCTCGGTAGTAGAAGCTCAAACCGAACTCGGAACTCAAATTCGACGAAAGCAAACAGCAAACTGGACGAGGAGAGCGACCGAGAAACTCCAGTACCTTGAGCAGAAGCAGAGCCATGGAATGAACCCTAAGGCGAACCATGAGCTGGCGGAGGAGCGAGGCGACGGGGCGCACGAGGCAGAGGGTCGAGAGAACGGGAGAGGAGGCGAGTCGCCCTACTTATGGCGGCCGTTTGTGGTTGACGCCGACGTGGACGCGTTGATGATGACGATGACGATGGGGGAATGGTGCGTGGGTCCCGCGAGGGAATGAGGGAGTGAGTAAGGAGGAGAGATCTTGCTTTCGAAAAGCGTGCGGGCAAAAATGATACGTGTCATGATCCTTGTTTCCCAGCTCCTTAATTACCTTCATAGTCCTAGCCTTTTATTATTATCCACTCGCTCATTTCATATACCGGCCATGTGCAATTACTCTATGGCTCCTATCATTGTCCCCTAATGACAGAGGCAAACTTTTCCT
This sequence comes from Nymphaea colorata, assembly GCF_008831285.2. Lineage (NCBI taxonomy): Eukaryota > Viridiplantae > Streptophyta > Magnoliopsida > Nymphaeales > Nymphaeaceae > Nymphaea > Nymphaea colorata. Next base: position 18,833,748 of record NC_045139.1, read on the forward strand.
TTTTTTGATTTTTTACTGGGAAAAGATAATGTTGGCTTTTCGCACTGGCGGTTTTTGCGGGAAAAAGTTTCTTTTCCTCGGATGCAATCAGGCATGGAAGCTTCCTGTTCCGTTTCCTCTTTCTGGTAATAAAGCGGGCCGATTTAAGATTTTATTACTGATTGCCATTCCGTTTAACTTTTCAGCTCTGGGTTTGACCGTGGCATTTTTACGTAAAAAAGCTCACAGAAGTTGGGCGGACTGTCCGTAGGCTGGGCTCTCTTCCGTTTCGGACTTGATTCTCGTGGGAGTAACATAAAGTTGGAATTTAATGCTCGGCGACGAGGTCAAGTCGGATGGACTCACGTCACTAGACGAGGACGTTTCAAACGATCAGGTCTTTTCGCGTCTCACTACTATGTAATTATTAAGAGTTTTAAAGTTGTTTCACATACTGAAATGGTATAAATGAGAAAGTTATAAAAAATAGATCGAAATCATATACGATGAGAAAGTTATAAAAACATTTTCTTTGAATTTTGATGAAATAGACAATCCCCAAATTATTTTAAAAAGTTGACAAATAAATACTCACCTTTTCAGCACATTGCTTACTCATAAAAGAATATTAATTTTTTATATGAAATAACAAAGACAATATCTCATACGGACTTAAAATCTCTTAAAAAAAGGTACTTTTGCAATTTGAATGTTAAAAACATTTTGGGCTTAAAAGAAGTGCACACTAAGACATGACAATGATCGCTCCAATATTTAGTATGATCCAATTCTATAGGGTTTAATGACGTTAGCTTGCTTGCATATTTTTTGTTTATCTTTGTGTTCATTTTTTTGTTGATCTATAGAATCCAAATAGTTGTTTGAATTTGGTAACCTGTACATGCGTAAGTTGGTGCACTGCCCTTGTTGGAAACAGAGTTGGGATTTAAAGTGAAAGTAAATTCCGCTATTAGAAAACTGTACATCATATGCTGCAAGTTTTTCTTTTCCTTCGTAATGTCACAAAGAAAGCAAAATGCATCCTTTTTTCATTAGATTATATAGCTATAAACAAAAGATATCAAAAAGAAAAAAAAAAACAGAGTAGTGTCCCAATACATTAGATAAAATTGGTACGATTTGCCAAAAACTTCCATGCAATATCAATGCAATGTTAACCAATCTAACTTTACTTTAGGAAGGTCATTTAATTCCTTGCTTCATGATTTACGGTCTTAGTTCAATGTTCACATGTGCATTTCGCTACCATTAATGGACAAATTGTACCAAGTTTATCTATTAATGGTAGCGATGCACAGGATGACATTAGAGTGCGACCCTAAATCATGAAGCAGGGAATTAAATGGCCTTACTAAAGTAAAGTTAGATTGGTTAACATTGAATAGATATTGCTTGGAAGTTTTTGGCAAATTTTACTGAATTTATCTAAATATTGGGACACTACTCTGTTTTTTTTCCTTTTTTATGTCTTTTGTTTATACAGCCATAGAATCTAATGAAGAAAGGATGCATTTTGTTTTCTTTGTGACATTACGAAGGAAAAGAGAAACTAGCAGCTTATGATGTACAGTTTTCTAATAGCGGAATTTACTTTCACTTTAAATCCCAACTCTGTTTCCAACAAGGGCAGTGCACCAACTTACGCATCTACATGTTACCAAATTCAAACAACTATCACGGGATCGTTTGGATTCCATAGATCAAACTTAATAGAACGAATGCTCAATGCGTGAAAGCATCAAAATGAACTGAAAGATTTTTAAAATGAACATGCTACTATCTTTAAACCCTCTTTAAACCCTACTATGTTGTAGACGCCAAGGTGGTCCACCTTTAAAAAAAGACCTGTCTTTAAATCTTAAAATGGTCACCACCACTTCCTATTACACTATTAACAGCGGAAAGTGGTAGAATGAACCACTCACTTTTAAAAATAAATAAATAAGTCAAGACCTTTAATCGTATAAATTTATAATATTCGATTTATAAGTTTCATTATCAATTTTTTCTCATTCTATAAATTGAATACATTTTAGTCCATTTGTACAATTGGATTTGCAAAGACAACAGTGAAAATATTTTGGTGACATTAATAACACGAGACAACATCACAATGAAAAGGCTCGATTGACAATCCAACTACCAAGTATTTTCACGTTGAATTGAAAGTCTGAGTGGTTGCATGATTCGCTTGCAAATTAATATGCATCATTATATGTTGCCAACCAAAAAAAATGCATTTATTGAAAAAATAAATAAAATTTCACACGGAACACACGAGGCAAATGAAAAGAACTTTTAAAAAATGTCACAAATATGGACCATCTTAGCCCTTGGGTTGCGTTTGATAGTTTCAGATCTTAAATCTGAGACAACATAAAAAGGTGTGTTTTGGAAGATCCTTAGTTTCTTTAAATTGAGATTCTCAGTAGACTAGCATGAATTAAAATTCATGCTACATGTTAAAAGTCGATGGGGGGTGGCCCGACCTTAAATTCATGGATGATCCCAGATCATCGTGGGTCTCAAATCCATGATAAAACAAACACATTGTTCTTGTAATTTCTTGAGCCATGATTTTGCACTTCAATATTAAGAGTGTCTTTGTACACAATAAGTACATGTATTAATCATTAAAAATGTTACAATATTGTATGTGACGCTAGTCCCTTGACTTGCTTGTTCCTTTCTCCACAAGCAACTTAACTTAGGAGGCTGGACGAAGCCATTTTTTGTATGTGGAAAACTTCAGGCACATTGTCTTGTCAAATCAAGTAATATAATTAAATTGTTTTATAGTTCGTTTATGTTAATATATTGGCAGTAGTAATCCTTGCAACTCATTATTCAAACACCGCCAACCTATCAGCAATATCATATTGGCCACATCTTTAATTGTCTGGCTGCCGGAGACTTCACTTATCTATTAACTATCATGATCATAAACAAAATAATGGATACCAAGATGAAAGGAGCTCTTGTGCGATCTCGTCTTCTGGCTCTCACCGCACTTCCCCTCCAGCGTTATTAAAATTCGTGCTTATATAAGATCTTTATTTTCGACTGGTATTTTAAATTGAATCAAATAAGTTGTTTTTAAAATAAAAAAAAGAGAAAGAATAAAACTGTTTAACTCGGAAATATTTTGAGGACCTTTATATTCCACGCAGCCGTTACATTTAATATGATCATGTGGTAGAAATTAAGCTGAAAATTAACAAAACGAAGAACGTGGTTTAAAAAAAGATTGAACAAATGAATCAAGGGAAACGTTTTGGAACATTAATTAGGGGAAGAAGTTTGGTGGAAATTAATTGGGAAGATGAGTACGTGTCTCAAAAGCCGTGGCATCTGGCGAGCCTGAGAAAGATGCCGTCTCCTGCGTCTGCACCGACCACTCCATAATGGTTTTGTTGGTAGGAAAGAGTCAATTCCAAAGCCCACCACGCCGAGGGGCCTTTTCCTGTGTTAAATACGCGCGGGCTTCATTTACGGGCATCGACATGGATCGCTCATGCAACCCTTACCCGGTACGATACCATTCTGCCAGGCCTCGCCTCACCGACACCTGCTGTCTCGTATCGTATCCGCTGATATAACATCGGATTGGCCGTCCTGTCGAAGCTACATGATGTTGCATTGAGCCGATGCACCGATACTGACAAGTTACAAAACCGAGTCTAACAAAAACCGGGTTTGGCCAAGGTCATATACCCGTTGGTTTCAGTAGTAGGTGGCTACATTAATTTATCTGGGTAGTCCTTCTCTTTTAATTTATCTTGGTTCTATTCTTTTTTTTATTTTATTTGATAAACACATTGTCTCTCTAAATATCTGTCTTTTTTTTTGTTTTTGTCTTTTCCCTCTTTTTTTTTTTTTTAAGTCATCTGGAGGTTGTGGTTCATATCTTTTTGATGACGTATTCGAGAAGAGCGCAATAACAGTTCTTCAAGAACACCTTTTCATTATTGGATTCTATGACATGTTTTATGTAAAGCAATGTCCACTTTACTATTCAACTACTACATTGTTGGCACGTCTATCTATTTTTTTCTTATTTATTTTGATTTATTATATATATATATATATATATATATATATATATATATATATATATATATATATATATATATATATATGTGAGAGAGTGGTGAAAGTCAAATGAAGATTTGATTTTGAAACGATGCCCTTTGGGTGAAACCAAAGGAAAAGGACCATCACATTCACAAGCAAAAGGTTATGAAGGTTTTGGCGTTGATGTGATGGGAAAGCCCCATATGCAGAGGGCATTCCTCTCTTCAATCCGAAAGGAACTCATGAAACCGAATTCCATGTCAAGATGCATCCAGATGGGTAGAGGTAGGACAGACTTCGACATGAAAACGACGAGTGCCAGAAAAAAATAAAAGCATTTATTGGTCTTGGGATTCCACTTGTTTTCTTATGGTGTTTGTTATGTTTAAAGAAAACTTATTTAATCTTGCCGTTGTCTTGTTTGTTTGGTCTGGAGTAAAAAAAAAAAAAAAAAAATTCCATGTAGGAAAAGTGAAAGTAAATTTTGCTAGAAAAGCCAAATCTAGGAAGATAGGTGGGCCTATCCAACCCCTGCATGGTCAACTTTTAATTTTCACAGTGGAGTTTCGGGTGGGCTCGAAAAACTCAATGTGGGCTGACAGGGTGTGGTCCATTTGGGGCCTGAGCATTAACTAAAATAAATAAACGTCCCGGCCAGCCTGGCCGATCAGTCGGTCCACAGGCTTAATGGAGAGGGCGACGGGATAGACATCCGGTCAGTAATGGGCCGGCCTGAAGCTAGGGTTTTCTCGTTAACTTGCCGAGTCAGGCTAATGATTGGGGCCAGCTCGAAGTCTCCAAGGAACATAGGCCCATCGATTTAATGGGCTAGGCTTGCCTGTCACGAAATTCATTTTAAAACTGCCGTCCCACAAAGCAATTGGGGGCTCATTCATCTACTGCGAATCGAATCAATATTTGGAACTCACCTAATCGATTCCATTGCGGACCATGAAAGAAATCTCAAGAACTTGAATACCACTGCCTCTCAGCCAAAAACCCTAAATAGCTTACTTAAAGAATTACTATGTATTCAATGTGCCACCCAATTGAAAACAAAGGGCCTATAAAAGTGAAAGGTTAGCTTTTCTTCTCCAGCCCGTTGGACATGTGAAAAAGAGGGTGGGTATGTGTGTACAGAATTTTGGTACAGCTCAAAATATTTATACATAAATATGCATGTCCTTTTCTGTAGCTTATTTGACTCTCTCTCTTTCTCTCTCTCTCTCTCTCTCTCTCTCTCTCTCTATATATATATATATATATATATATATATATCAATGGTTTGAGTGCTCTGTCATTTCTAGAAATATCTGGACCATGCCGATAGGCAATAATGCCGGTAAGGTCAATAGGAATGTTGATGGGTCATTGTGATGAAGTTCACCCTTTCAATGAATGGGTGCCAAGAAACCATGATCGGATAGCTTCACGGCAAAATAATTTATAAAATACATATATATTAATACATATATATTATAGGGACGCTCCTCAAGTATGCATGGTCAGGCCAATTGATAGCCCACAAACGTTGGATATTGAAAGAAGAAAATAGCAAACAGATTTAAAACTGTACGGCCGTCGTTTCTTTTCTTTCGATTTGCTGTCGAGAAGAGGTTGATATAAGTGTTGGGAGGGGGGCTGGGAATTTTTCCTTCATCAACTTTGTGTGCTACAAAATAAGAGCACCAATATATAGGTTGGAACACGATACATAACTCATACTTTAAGGACAAAAGATTGAGTGAGAGTTTTCGTTTTTCTTTAAGCAGTATCATGAAATGCACATTCTACTCACCCAAAAAATTGTGGCTGATTTTAGCTTTTGCTTGTTTTCTTATCTTCTTCTTATCCACCATAAAGGGGTCTACTTTTCATTTGAAAATTTTATTTCTTTAGTCCTTTTTTTTTTGCTTATGATTTGAAGAAATAATTTTTTATGACTTTATTAACAAAGGGAGCATTTTTTTCACAAAAAAAAAAAAAATTGAAATACTTTATTGAAACGAACTTTCATTAACTTAAGAAACAGTAAACACTAGTTTCATTCTTTCCCCAGTGTCATCTTCAACTAAGTTGCGTTCTTAGCGCTACTTAAATCGTGTCAATTTATAGTAAGCCACTAAAAGATAATAGTAGTAAAAATTGCCAACTAAGCTTTGCTATTTCTCAAGCCATTAGTGAAATTAAGTTAGCATCATACACTCATTTGATGTTGTCCATGAAAAGCGTGAAAATCACGAAACATAGTCTGTTTAAAATTCCATAGGCAAGTAAAGCACAAAAAGTTAAATGTCCATTTTATACATTAGAACCAAACTAATTAAACATAAAAAAATGTGTGTGTATGTATATATATATATATATATATTAACAGGTGCATCTTAAATGGCGAATTTTTTGTCGTACGAATTCGTAAATCTACATGAAACACGATTTACAGACGGATCTTAATTTCGCGTGCCTTCTTCACTGTTTACACATCACGGTGCTAATGTGCCCACCTGGGCTGTCATCGTGCTACTCTGCCTTCTTTCACACCTTTCGTGGGCAGGCCCTTTAATTATGTTATCAACTCTCACTATTTCATTTGAAAACTCTCTCCCTCTCTCTCTATCTCTCTCTCTCTATATATATATATATATATATGTTGTAGTTCATCCAATCACGCATTGGACAAACGTGATTAAACACACCACGGACAAAGATTTCGCTATATATATATATATATAGGTAAAATCTTCAGGTCATCTACATGTTCATCCAATCACGCATTAGACAAACATGATTAAGTCATTAAACACACCATGTACAAAGATTTCTCTGTCTATACTTAAATAAAGAAATCCAGAACCTAATATATATGCATACACAGGTAAATCTTCCGGTCATATAGATGTTTGTTCAATCACTGCAACGGGCAAACGTGATCTCTGTCTATACTTAAATAAAGAAATCCAGAACCTGAGATATATATATATATATATATATATATATATATATATATATATATTTAGTGGAATCTAGGGAATACGTCAGTTGTATTTGAAGCTACCGAGAAAGCCTCCATGGTCCACTATGACAACATCCAATTGTATGTTTTATATGGTAAAAAAATTGTTTTTGGTTTAAATAATAGTGGAAGACGTAAGGTGATTTTATTGCTTGTTGAATTATTTGTTTTTTTTTAATAGCCAAGTGGGGGTTAGATAGACTGCTAAGAGATTCTCGCTGGATGCTAAATTGGTTCCTTCTTTGATTATTCTAAAGTTTTTTGGTGATGCCGTTCGACCATTGGAATATATTTCACGAAATTTTCTTTTTTATAAGTGTAACTTTTGCTTACAGATAAAAAAAATTATTTTTTGCAATTTTCTCCTAATTTTGTTGAATTGTGCATTAAGGAGAACGTCGTTCTGCTTCTAAAGCACTGTTTTCGGCATTTTCAGTAGACTGAAAATGTCATTTTCACCAGGTTTTCTGAAAACGATGTTTTTAGTTTTTATATGTGAGTCAAAAGAAACTATCCCCTTCCACATTCAAAAATCCAAATATAAAGACAATGTTTATGTTTTCAAAGTAAGTTCATGGTTTTCAAAAAACCAGGTTTTCCTAAAATCGTTTTTCTCAAGGCGTATCTGTTGGCTAAACGTTAATAATTTAGTTTCGATAAAAGCCAATATTAAAAAGAAATAGCTGAAGTTCTTTCTTAAGCTAAAATAATATATGTTCAATTTCTAGTCGATCGTTTCATGAGCGTTGATTGACGGCTTATTACAAAGTCAAGACAAAACATCCCCTTTTTTAAATTATAAGAAAATCGTAGGTCGGAAAACGAAAATTGCTATATTTTACTTTCAGCTATTGCATATAGAAATTTGAACGGCGATGATGACATTTAAGTTCTCTCGAGCCCCCCAAGAAAAGCACACCCTATAATTGAATTAGGAAAATTCGGTGGCAAAAGTTGACCTCCACAGCTTAGAGATTATGTGAGCGTATAGGGATGCGTTTACGATAGTCCATAAACAATGATTCATGAAATTATGAGGTTATGGGTTTGTAAGTATATGAGGATATTATTTTTTATTCAATGTTTTCACTAGCTAGTGGTTCTTCATACTCAAGATAATTTAAAAAATTATGATTTTTAACATTTTTTTTTATTTTTTCAACAAAGTTGGATTTAAAAGAATCGCGCTTGCGAAAATAAAACGAGTTACGAAGTTACAAGCAGTGACACCCAATTAATTTGTTATTTTGTTTGAAAGGGAAGAAAAGGTAATATCTATCTCTAATTTAAATAATAATGTGCACCACCAAATAATCTCAACATACAATAATTTTTACTTGATGTTGGATGTGAAACCATAGGATACTTGGAATAGAATCTTATAGAAATCTGAATTTTAAAATTCTCATTTTTCTGATTTGATTGTTCATTCAAGTAGTATCTTCCTCAGACCAATAAATAGAATTGTGGTTATATCCTCCTAAACTCTAAACCAACTCATAAGTTTGAATTTTGAAAATAAACATTAGTAATAAAGGAAGGGGCACACGACCCACAAACTTCCATCATTTCCATTCAACTTTTCCACCTTTGGGGTTCATTACCTCCGCCGAATATAAGATTAAAGCAGCCAGCCGGATGCAACCTTTTCTTCAGGCAAGATTTTAAAAAATGTCACAAAAGGCTGTAAATTGACCGGCCGACAAAAAGAAAATTGTCAGCGTCAGTGTCAGCTCTATGCTTATATATACATACACAAATGTAACAAACGCCATAGGTTGGCCGACTGACGAAAATAACAACGTTAATATATATATATATATATATATATATATATATATATATATATATATATATATATAGCGACTCTAACTTTTTAGAGAGTTACTAACCATCTAATCAAGATGGTTTCATTTATTATGACCAGCGGTTAAAATATAAACGAAACAAAAGAAAATAGTCATTTATTATTAATGTACATCTTTTTTTTTATCTGTTTTCTTATTAACCATTCATCTACTTTGCTTAGATGGTTGAGCGATTTAGATAATCATAGTTATTACCTCGACATATTTATTGCTCAAACTTTATTCGTTAAACTCGTGAATTAAACCGATATTAGATCGATAACAAGCTAATAAAATTAGAATATCATGCAGCAGCTAAGCACTACTTTTGTATGATTCATCACCCCTAGCTATACACGAGCCGACTCAAGTTTAATCAAGATGAGTTCGTGAGCTTGACTAGTTTACGAACTTCAAATTCAATTAAACTGAGCTTAACTAACAAATCGAGCTTGAGTCAAGCTTAATTCATACTAACTAACGCCCTTAATGCAATGCACACCTTCTTTCTTTTCCTCCTCCGTGGCTCGGCCTCTCCTTCTTCACTAGTTCTTGCTTCCCCATTTGTTTCCAGTCCCACCATTTCTGCCTAATCTGCTAACGCATATGAAGCCATCCGTCAAAGCCGGGGCCCCGAAGTGCGCGTCTTCTTCGTGGCCGTGCACTTAAAAAGAGACAACATCCTTTCTTTCCCTTTCTCCTTTTGTTTGGTGGTGGGCTCTTTCCTTGACAAAAATGAAAGGCTTCTAACTTTTCTCTTCGTCTTCTTTCTCTTTGATTTGATTTGAAGGGTTGCGAGTCGTCGTGAGAACATTCTACATGGGGCCTAGCAAGGATTTTTTTCAAGGGTGAGCACAGTTTAACTTTTGAATTCGAGTATGGCAAACTAATACAAAAAATACATGAAGTAATTAAAAAAAATATTTTTTTCAATGTAATTTTTTTTATTGGTCGGGATGAGACCATTACCTAGCCCCCCCTTCCCTTGGTTAGAAGGGTCTACCCCACAATCTCATGCACATGCTTTGCCCACGGAAAGCAAGGCCTTGAAGCATGAAACCATAGACTTGAACATGAAAATTTTGTGTAATGGGTACTAGTTATATAATTTTGAATTTTTAAGAGGCATTTTTATATAAATTAAAAAAACTATCATAAAGTTTAAATATGAAAATTTGTACACCAGTATGGCCTACATACTAGTTATATAATTTTGTGTAATGGGTACTAGTTATATAATTTTGAGGTATTTTCATCATTACCCATCATAATAGAGCACAAAAAATTGGTACACCAGCATGGCCTCCATAACCACCTTTGTATTAGAGCTAGTTGCTTTTCACAGATCTCACGATTCATGAGTCTGATGTTGGTGTTCAATGTGTTCGAAGTTGTAAGATTTAACGAAAACATAAGAACTTGATTGAATGATCAGAATTTTACAAGAGGACTATTTAATTGCCTCAAAAATTTGTTATTCATGTACTCCATAAAATCCGATTTATGCGACGGATTTTAGTTTTTTTTTTTTAACCCTATAGCTTTAAGGCATTTTGAGCATGTTTGTGTTTCGTTTTCATTATTATAGAAAAAAAATTGAATCCTTATACCTTTCGATACAGAGAGTTGAATTTATCTCTCGACATTGAACTTCAACAAAGAGAAATTAAGATCGAGAATTCCCTTATATATGTACTCCTTACCCTTATTTCTTTCTTGATATTCATTAAATGATGTCTCTTAACATTTCATGTAAGTGTAAACCCAAAAGGGTTGGTTCAATTGGCCAAGTTTTTGGCTGCACAACATCACTTCCTCCCCTAAGCTGAACTTATATCTTCTTCAGCTCAGGGGTTAAAAGCAAAAGCAGTAAGAACATAAAGATCGATAACGTGAAGGGAGATATTCCGACCTTTGCACTTTCCCCTGTTCCTGAGATCTAAAGCTGCTTTGAGACTTTGGCGAGAAGAAACGGAGCGAGTGAGGAAACCATTTTTCTTAAAGGACTCCAGTTTCCAGTCTTCCCACTTGCCGCCGTTCATCATTTAATGTGAATCTAAGAAAGCTTATGGTGGGGCAGGAGGACCTGTGCGTGTGAACGCCAGGCGTGACTATTCCTTGTCTGCACTTTTTGCTTTTGAAAAGGAACTAGGAGGAAGGGAAGGGAAGCGTGAGCGCGCGTGGGGATGGCATTCCAAGGTGGTGCAGGGATGGCGCCATGTGCTTCCCCCATGAGGAGGCAAGCTGGAAGATCACACAAGGCCACCTACTGAACTTTTCTTTTTTGTTCTTCCTCTTTGGCTGAGAGACTTTGTCGCTTGTCGGAGTCATATGATCTTGAAGAATCTTCAATGACAGCTTCCCCGCCCATAGTCCTAACATGTGTCCGCTTTCATAAGAAGCGAACGCCTTTGATTACCTGAAACTAGCGCATCTCCCCTTTGGGCCTACTTGACTCCAAGGGCCGATTTACCGAATTAAAGTTTTTAAATTTTGACTATGATCGAAATATCATTTTTTAAAATTTTCATACAAAATAAGTGAATTTATTTTAAATTTGCAAGTAAATTAAAAAAAAATTTGAAGTAGGGTCAGGGCCCAAGCGGGCCCTAGCTCTTGGTGGTCAGCAAGAAGAACAGGCCGACAGTGCTGCAGTGGTTAAGCCAGAAATTTCTGGTTGAAGGGCACTCTAAGTTTAAATGTCCAATTTTAAGGGGCGTTCATACACAAAAACTAAAAACTAATGAAGTTTGTATGTGTAAATAATGTAAATTTAGTGGGTTGGTGTGGGCAATTGCCCACACAAGCTACAACATGGATTCTCCACTGCTTGACTCCCTTCCGCTTCTATGTTTGTAGGAAGTAAATAAATTCTCAAGTTTTTCTCCTTGTAAAAGCCGATGCACGCCATTATGAAGGGCAGGGGAAATGGCCTTCAGGTTTTTAGGCTTAGGTGAGCGAGAAAGTCTCTTTAGGCAGTTTCTAAAAAAATAGTCAATATGAGGGCGCATACATGTGCTCATATTGATACTTATTAATATTTTCACTTTGGCAATTACATACGAAAATGTTGCAAATATAATCTTCAACATGGTCCGCATGCTCTGAACCGGAATCTTTCGCCCTAACATGATCAAGTGAAAGGCGGATGGCACATTAGCGCGATGATAAAAAGCGAAGAATTTTCAAAGCAGGCGACACATTGGAGGTTGGATTAAAAGCATTTCTGCATCACATTAATGTGACATGATTCATATGAATCTTCCAGACCATTGCAGATTAATAAAGGCACATCTTGTTCCTCTCCCTCTCCTCACCCACCTTCAGGACTCTGGATCAAGTGCCTTGAAGGATAGTTGCATGTTAATTAAAAGGACCCATGATGCCTTCCGGTTGAAGGCATCATAAATGCCAAGGAGCCGTCCCGTATGAAACATTGACCTTATCTTATCTCCTTGAAAACATGCATTTTCCAAGAGTTGGCTAACCACAACAAATGACATCTAAAGCATGTTAGCGCATGCGTCTACAAGCATAGGTTGTTTGGTAATGAGAACCATAATAAGTTGTTGAATAAATTTGTATAAAAAATCGAGGAAGATTTATAAAAACGTTAATGTTAATTCGAATCTATATCATATAAACCTGCTTCAAATCTTTAGGGTAGATTTATCAAAACATATTTGTTATGATTTCTAATGTTCAACATCCATTTAAAAGCAATTGGCAAAAAGTAAAACATTGTTCCCATTCTAAAACCTGTCCTAAAGATGGTGCACGAAACACTGTACTATGCCAACTAAAACGATTCAATGCATAGCTTCTGTTGCCTGAAATTTTTCTCGGTCATGTCTGCGTGGAGCTCAAAGGTCGAGTTCAGAAAAAGCTGGCAGCATCATAGACATCGAGTGGCTTTGGCAATCAGAATGAACATGTGTTCTGGGACCAGAAAAGTTGACGTGGTTTAGTAAATCAAGTGTAGGTTTCATCATTTCAACATCGAGCTCAGTGCTCGCCACCCTCGTCAAATGATGAGACCTTTCAGAACAAAAGCTACTACAAGTTGCTTCGTTCACTTTTTTAAGCGAGACATCGCTCATGTCAGCTGTTGCTTGGTGGAAAAGCTTCACATTGGAATGACGTTTCCGCGTAATGGGAAAAGAAGGCATGTTCTGAGATTGCTCTCACTTTGTCACGCAAGGGTTCATCCTAATGGAGGGTTCAATTCTAGTGAACTTGTCATAAGCGTGACGCTAATTATAATAAATATGCACATGGTCCGGCAAACAACATGAATTGGACATTGTCTTCTGATTGCAAGGTAAAGCTAACTAAACGAACAACTCCTCTCTAATGAAAGCTTAAGAAAGGAGCGTTATATATATTTATACATGATTTACATAATTTATTTAACAAATAAAATTAATTTATACGTGATTTACATAATTTATTTAACAAATAAAACTGTTGAAGCACGTACCTCAAAATTGACGAGTTAAAAACCAGTTTTTAATTTTTCAAAAATGTGATTCAAAACTTTAAAGTTATGCTGAAAGTATCCATTTTATGAAATCACGAAACATTAGTCATTTAGTCCAAATCTGAGGCCAAACAAATTGGCGAACACCAGTCAGTCATTCTTTACTGTGAAGCAGTCCAATCAACACAAGCATGAGCCAAATCATTGATCTGAAAAATTTAAAGGTGGAGATGCTACACTTATTGTACATGATACCAGTAGCCTTGTTAATGGATTAAGTTTCGAATTCAATTCGTTGGATTTGTTAAAGAACGTTGAATCTCGTTACTATTCAAATGTGAGTTCAAGATGCGGTTTTATAACTGGATCTGAATCTGAGTCTAATATTCAACTCAAATGTCACAGAGATCTGAATTGGTTATTTATGAATGTCGGATTTCATGCTAAAATTTTTTAGTTTTAAATAAGGGATATAGTTTGAATCTGAGTCTGAATCCAAGGAGTTCGGGAAAAAGATGGACCGTTTACGTCCCTATAAGACTATTCTTAAATCACTTCCAAATAGGGGTGAACACGAGCCGGGTCGAACCCGAGTTCAGTCAGCTCCTACTCAGCCGCTAATGAAACCTCGAACTCGAGAATAGCTCGATGGAAGCAAGTTGACTCGGCAGTTACGTGTTGAATTTGAGATCGACTTGATTGAGGCTCGACAAACTCGTTTGAATAGAATTGATACTCATCGTTACATATTGAGCTCTAGCTCGACTCGATTAAGGCTCAATAAACTCGTTTGAATAGAATTGATATTCATCGTTACATGTTGAGCTCCAGCACCACTCGATTAAGGCTCAACAAACTCGTTTGAATAGAATTGATATTCATCGATACATGTTGAGATCTAGCTCGACTCGATTAAAGCTCGACAAACTCGTTTGAATAGAATTGATATTCGTCGATAGATGTTGAGCTCGAGCTTGACTCGATTAAGGCTCGACAAACTCATTTGATATTCATCGTTACATGTTAAGCTCGAGCACAACTAGATTAAGGCTCAGCAAACTTGTTTGAATAGAATTGATATTCATTATTACATGTTGAGCTCAAGTTCAACTTGATTAAGGCTCGACAAACTTGTTTGAATATAATTGATATTCATCGTTACATGTTGAGCTCGAGCTCGACTTGATTAAGGCTCGACAAATTCGTTTGAATATAATTGATATTTATCATTACATGTTGAGCTCGAACTCGACTTGATTAAGGCCCGACAAACTCGATTAAAGCTCAAGCTCAAATCGGGAGTTATGCGTTGGGTTCAAACTCAACTTGATTATTTGAACGACTCGACTCATGAACTCTAGCTCGACTCGTTAAACAAATGACTCGGCTCGAACTCGTTCATGAGCCGAACTTTGACGAGTCAAGCTCGAATAGCTCGGCATTGTTCACCTCTACTTCTAAAGCTTGGAACCTTGCTCATTCCTTATACAATTATTTCAGTTTTTTATCAGGTACATAAATCCCGTTCCCACTTAAGATGTTTATACACCTTTAGCATTGATCAATTCACCATAAATGATATTTTGCCACCGCCTCCTTTTATAAGTAAAACTCTTCGCTCATATGTAGAAAAATTTTCGGGGACACATTCAAAATATTTCTTTATTTTGAAACCTGATGAAAACATTTACTAGATTATTTCTCGGGTTTTTCTGGATAGTAATGACACTTTATGAGTGTTTTATAAATCTATCGAAAACTTAAAGCAGATTTATTTCATGACATTTTCAAAATATTTCATTATTTTGAAACCTGACACTTTATGAGTGATTCATAAATCTACAAAAAAAGTTAAAGTAGATTTATAAAACATCAAAAATTAAAGCAAATTTATAAAATTAAAGCAGATTTATAAAACATAAAAAATTGAAGCAAATTTATGAAATATTGTTTTAGTGTTTTATAAATATACCAACAAATTTAAGAGAGTGACAAAATGCCTTTGCCACCAAATGATCTATGCTACCAAACCATCCTTGGAAAAGCTTGGTATACTTAACATTCTTTTAATATTTGAATTTCCAGGAGAAGAGTTTTTTTTCAGATCCGTGATAATGTGGTCCACCCCGCTGTGGCCTCTGGGTACGTATTCATTGTTCAGGGTCCCACATATTCAAACCATCTCGGTGTGCACCAGATCGTGTGCACCAACAGGCTGAATAACTAAAATATCTTTGATTAATCGACAAAAGAGAACTTTTTGTTTTTGTTGGTAAAGATAAAAAGATAAAGGAATATATATATATATATATATATATATATATATAAACATTTCTTTATAAATAATTTAGTAAATACCCCAACTCCTCAAATCCAGCATGTGACCACCCAACTCACTCTCCGACTAATAAAAAAAAAATTATATTGAAAAAAATAAAATTATTTAATTATATCATATATATTTTTTAGATTTAGTTTGGTTCTATTCAAATCCAAAGTTTGAACTGTCAGTCCGCTTTAAAGAAAATCCTACCAAACCTCACCAAATGTCGGCGCAATTTCCTAAAAAATATTTGGTGCGGTGAATCTTCCGTTGCTTTTTACGTGCCATTGATTTTTTCTTTGTCCCCTTCCATTCTCAGCGTTTTGATTGCCACGCTTCGTGATAATGAAACAGCATGGAGGCGTCAGAAATCTTATCGCCACAGTCCCATGGTGTGATCTCCAATTGAATCCGGTACTTCACAAAATATCACCAAACATATATATATATATATATATATATATATATATATATATATATATATATATATATATATATATATATATGAGAGAGAGATATTTGGCATTGCTGGACGAATCAGCGGTTCTTTGAAGGTCAACTCCTGATTCGATTCCGGTGGAGCAAGTAGATGTAGACTAAGAAGGTAAAATAAAGAAGGAAGCATAGGCTGAACATTTAAATAAAAGACAAGAGAGAGAGAGAGATGGGAAGAAGAGGGAAAGACAATTCAGTCCACTTAGCCTTTATAATGGTACCTCTAATTATAAGCTTAACATTTATTAATACCATCAATATATCACCCTCCAAGATTTAAATTAAAAACATGACTATAACACACCACCCAACCCAACTGAGGGCACTACCCATTACTTGAAAAGAGACCCATTACTTGAAAAGAGAGATTGAGAGAGAGAGAGAATAAGTTGTGATTCAAACTAACAACATGACTATAACATGCCATCCAACCAGTTGGGCTACTAATCACTTGGAGAGATAGAGAAAGAGAAGTGGTTGGCTTAAGGCGTTGTACACAACAAAGTCGAACTCGAGCTGGGCTCGACATACATAGTGCTTGACTCAAGTTGGAGTTCAACATTACGTGGTTAAGCTGATTTAGACTTGATCGATTGTATAGAGCTTGAGTTCAACTCATATAAGCAAAATTGAAATCCTCAAGAGATGTGATCCGTCTTCGGCTTTGTTTTGATGGTTGACCAATGGTTTTAAGATCGAGATTTGAAACAATGAAATTACATGAGCCCACTCGAGCTTAAGCAAGTCGAGTTTGTATATCTTGAATTTGATTTGTTTATAAACTCGAGTTCTAATTTAAACAAAAAAAACTCGTCAAACTTCAGCAGAGCTTAATTAAGCAAGTTCTGAGTCGAGTCAGAGTTGGTTTGACTTGTCATGTCGTGCATTTATTGGGCTGGCATTGGGTTAGCTGGATGCCCATCACCCTAGGCCTTCTATTCAAGTTTGTCGGATGTAGAATATAACTAGGCATGTGCTCGCCCTCCTTGTTCATATCGTCCTCATTGGTCCCATTTAAGCCCGATCTAAGTGATACTAACTTTGGACCAAACAGATACAGAATAAACAGGTGCGTATCTTTAGGTTTACATTAGGATTAAGGAAAAAGAAAATCACCGACTCCAATTAATTGTTTTATGATCATAGTCTCATATTTATATTGGAGATGCCCTCGATAGGTCAGAGTCCCTCCTCCTTTCCCAACGCAGCTTCACTTGTGGGATCTACAGCAAGAGTGTTGTACATCTACCATTTACAGTTTAAAGAAGTAGCTTATAGAAATTGAACTAAAAAATAAATTTTCACCCGCTCACAAGTCTGATCAGCTAACTACACTTATATTGAAGTGAATAATTAATGGGTGTAGACTAAATCTTGACACAAACACATGCATGGTTCGGTGTTCATCGCTAACATTAATTGAAGATGCTTAGGAGAGAGCCAATTAACTGGAAGTAGTTTTCACAAACATCACCCCACCTGTGGAAAGTATAGCTTGGCCGTTTCTCTCTCTTGTTTAATAAGCATCGTAGCGAAAGTAGAGAGAGAAACTCTGTGGCTCGTTTACCGTTTTGTTGAAATAATGGCTCCCCACATAAATTTTTCCGTTTCCGTCGCCGCTAATCACATGGCCTCATTAGATACAGTCTCTTTTTATGCTTTTGTTACTGTCTAATTTGAGCATCGATGGTTGACTAAAGAAAGAAAGGGTGACTTTTGCGCTTCAGCCGCCATTAATGGCAGATGAGCGTATTCTCACGGTAACCTTCGAGAGCCCCTAAGATTTTACCATATCCGTTTCCGAAAGCTTCAATTTCCTATCTAGTTCAGCTAAACTAAAACAAGTAATCTGAAACGAAAATGGACCCATTAAAGACTCTTCATTTTTTGTTTACATGATATATCTTAACAACCTTACCACCCAATTTATCTTTCATTTCATTAAATGCTCAACACTCAATTTTTAGTAATGATAAAAGCAAACTTATACTTGCATTATCCCAACTATGAGATGTTGGGATCTTGTTCAAACATTGCATATCGTATCTGCATAGTTATTAAAAACATTAGAAAGAAACTGGTCATATATGTGAATGATTAATTTTACCACACAATATAGACCTTTCTTGCATTTAATGGCATGCTACCTGCACCATTACTTTTTATATCGAAGGTCAGCACCCTTTGGGGACGCAAAAAAAATTCTCTTGATACTTGATAGTGATAAAGGCACCAGAGCCGAATGAAGTTGTCGCGATCACCTTGCACCGCCGACGACGACACAAGGATGCGACTTTAATTTGGTCCGCGCTATAAAGTAAGCCTCCTCTATGTACACAAAATATGTTGATAGAGATTGGTACAATTGGCGGAGATACATGCCGGCATGTGTGGGCAAATGCCCACACGTTCCGACAGATTTTGTTGTTTTTATATTTGTGGTCTCCTAATAATCAATTTATTCATATACTGTGTGCCAAGAGAAAAGAGAAAGGCCACAAACAAGAAGATGGTGCTCTCTGAAACATGTGTTGTCAAACATATGTCATAAGAAGATGGTATACACTTGGTTTTGTGAGTTTTCTCAAGAAAATAGCCATTTGAGAGTTTAAGTTTATGATGCTTATTCAACTTGGTGATGTTAGGTGACACATTGATTGCAGGAGCCGACGACGCAAGAACAGTTGGCCTCGAACACGGGATGAGAATTAGACATTGAACCAGATTACTGCAGGCTTCCCTTTCGCCAATTACGTAGCCTTCATGGCATATTAAATTTTGCATTCAACCTCAAGTGACTCGGATCAATGAACCTTGCAGGTCGAACTCAGAAGCCCATGCCACATTCAAATCCAGATTAAGTACTTCGAACGAATTAAACGCATCATATCATCCTTGATTGGGATCGAAAATCCCATGCAAATCAAACACGACAAATCAAGTCACTTAAGCTTCATGCGAAGACACTTCGTCTGCATCTTCATGTTGCTTTGCGAGCTGCATTGTGTTGCACTTGAGGTGACGTTTGCTACCAACACCTGAGTATGTTTCATTTCAAAGTCCTTTCCCCTTCTGTTGCACTTTTTTCTTTTCTCGAAAGAAAAAGGAACGAGTGATGTCGTTTGTAAATGAAAAAGAAGAGGACCTTCAACCATGGGCAAAGCAATCGACGTGCATTTTCAAAAATATTTCCCATTGTTGAGGTGACATTCCATGGTTCTTAAGCTGTCATGTGCCGTCACATCCATTCGGGTTGAACTCTCAAAAACTTTTTCGTAAAAGTGATGAAAACCAACCATTCTAATCTCTCTCTTTCTCTGGACACTTTTCGGAATATTACATCTAAGTTTGATTCTTATGAATGTTATTGTTCGGTTAGAATTGAAAGTGGGCAGGGGATGGTTGAGGTTAAAAAGCAAAGGTGGGTGTAGACAACATGTGGGCAGTTGCCTGCCACACATACCTGCAATTTTTTTTTTTTTTTTTTTTTTACATCAACTTCTCAAGCAATTTTTCTAGTTTACATATTGATGCCCCTTGTAAATTTAAACTTCATTACTAATGCCTTTTAATAAATGTATCATTTTATTAAGTTACAATAATATTGCTGTTGAAATTAAACCAAGTCCATGTTCTATCTAATTGAAGAAACCATTTGCTAGGATATCAAATATGTGATTTTCTAACTGCGCAAGAACTGTTTAGAGATACATAGTTATAAACACATGCAAGTTCTGCGAGGTTACACTGAACTATTTTAAGAAAAATATATACAAAAAGATATCATGCACAATATGACTTTTGTTTTGGAGTTGTTAAAGTGCAAGGTTAGTTATTGCATTGTGATGTCATTCTGTAAAGTGAGAAGTTGTAAGTTTCACAATCCTTCTTCTTTCTTCAACACGAAGTCATAAAACCTCATCCACTTCTGTGGCTGTTAATATTACCCTTGTGTAGTGTAGAGTCGAAGCCAGAGAATTTTCTTTGGGTGGACAGAATGGTATTTTCAAAATTTATATAGGGCCAAACAGTATTTTTCAAAATTTCACCAAGGGCCAAATTAAAAAATTTCTAAATTATAAGTGTAATTATTTTTTTTTCCCCAAAATCTGAGTTGCTGTTTTGTTTTGTTTTTTTTTTTTTGCTAGTATTAGCGCTTGAACAGTATACATTTAATTATCACTTGCTGTCAGCTTTTGGCAGAGTATACATTCATACTACATATGTTCTTTAGCATGTTTCTATAATAGTAATCAAAATTTGCATCATTGCATAGCAACTCCAATACTTATTATGTATTATTTGAACAATCAGTCTTGCTTTTAACAAATAACAAGAGATTAAAGGTGGACCAGGAGCGAGCGAGAACAATCTATGAGTTGCACGTAAAAGGTTCGGTTTCTGGTTGGATCCAGCGATTTACGAAATGGACCGAACCCGATAACATGATTCTAGTTTGGACATTGTCCCCAACAATATATCCGTCTATAATCTGGTCCTCCACTGCCAGACAGTGAGGTTGCCATGTAGAACTTACTCTCTTTACACGATACAAGAACATAACACCCTACCACTTGAACTGGAGCCCATCAGGGCGATTCACCTTCAAATTTGGTGAAACTGCACTATTGAATCTCAATCCAATTATGAATTGGATCGAGTTTTGTTTACTAGATCCGAATAAGATGGTTTCAGATTTGGGTCAGTGTCATATATACCCGACCCATTGACAACCAAGCGGTCGGTATAAAGACCATCCTTGCCGCCTCCTTTCCCGCCCCCTTTTGAAAGATCCTTCCCGCCCAAGAAAGCGCCCCCGCCTCCTTCCGGCGCAACGGAAGCGTCGAGGGCCCGCTGATCGAACCAGCGGGAAGATGTACGGCACGGTTGGCGGGAGGACGTGCGATCGCCCTCGTCGAGGGAATGTTCTGGAGAGGATATGGCCGAATTACTTCCCGGAGACGGAGTTCTCGGAGGACGACCGGAGGTTCAAGCTTATCTCCCAGCTCTGCGACAGCCTCGGCGTCTCTTCTCAGCCGCGAGAGGAGTCCATCCTCTCCCAGGTAGAGGCCGCACTCGCAATCCTTATCTCCTGCTGCGACTCCTGAGTCGTTCTGTGTTCGTTCTTCATATTTTTTTCGAGCTTTAGGGCTTCTTAGTCGCACCGTAATGTTGACCGATCGATTTATTAAGGGAGGTAGTTTGAAATTATGATGCTGAAGTATGCACGTTTCTTGGCGAACTATTTCACGGCTCTATTTATTTTATTTTATGTTTTTCCATTCGAGCAGTAGCAGACTTTGATTGCGTGAGATACATTTCTTTAATTTTCCCGATTAATGACCAGCAACTGTTTTTGATCAGTGTTCTACTGCCGGCCTGGATATCTTTATTTCATATAGACTTGTTGAGTCCTTATCAAATGACTCCAGGCTTCGGCCTTTTTTTTTCCGAAAATTATTGGAGTCCCCTGTTTTTCAATCAGAAAATAAAAAAGTACTTCCTAGTTTACTTTCCAAGCCTTCTCCTGTAATAGAAAAAGGCCTAGATTTGCGGGTGCTCCTCATTTGTTACTTTAAATTTCCTTTCATGCACTACGTTGTCTATTGAGGATAACTGATTACGAGGAGATGTAAGTGTTTCATGCGACTGCGATCTGTATTATCTTGACATGGTTTTCAGGATTAAAGATGGAATTTGGAAGTTTCTGTTTGTCAGGTTAAAGACGATGATGGGATAGTACATTTACCACTCGATTTTCAGCACATAAAAGAATGTTGCAGAGATGAAGAATTATATGCAGCGCTAGAAGTAGCCCCCAAGGAAGCTCTCTTATGTGTTGGTGCTGCTGTTCATGAGGTAGCAGACTTAGGTTTGAGAGCTTTATCTTGTGGAACGGTTAACATAGAGATCAGCTAGTCATTTCAAGCACGGTTTATGTAACACTCTGCTATATATGTATCAGTTATTGGTTTATCAGGGTAAAGAGTGCATTTTGGGAGATCAGGAAAAGATAAATGTTCGGTTGTACAATCACTTTGAGTCAATGATCAATTTAAAGAGCTTAAAAGCTGCGTATATTGGTAAGACCTCTTTGCTTTTAGGCAGCCAAGAAAGAGATGTCAATAGTTCTTAGATTCTGCATGGAGGGAATTAACAATTTGTGCATTACTTGCAGGAAAGCTTGTTTCTATTCGTGGAACTGTTGTCAAGGTTAGCACTGTCAAGCCTTTAGTTGTACAAATGAGTTTTACCTGTGGAAAGTGTGGAGCTGCTATCATGCGCATGTTCCCTGATGGAAAATATTCACCACCAGCAGCTTGCATTTATCATGGTTGCAAAAGCAGAACTTTTACTCCTAATCGTTCAACAGCTCGGCTTGTGGATTCTCAGAAAATAAGGCAACTGTTACATTAAATGTTCATTATTGTATTAAAGACAATGTATCTGCTATCTTAAAAATTCTCATTTGACCTCTTCATATTTAGATTGCAGGAGCTGCTCAGAGCCGAAAACCACGAGGAAGGCAGGATGCCTCGGACAATTGAATGTGAATTGACTGAAGACCTTGTTGATTCATGCATACCAGGCGATGTCATGACTGTCACTGGCATCATTAAAGTCATAAACAGTTACATGGATATCAAGGGAGGTAATGCAAAAGGATACTCCTTACATGTTATGTATAGTTGGCAGATATGTTATCTGAGTTATCCAATTATAGTTAGTGTGACTACTTGTCCTGTACTTTTCTTGTGTTCATTTTGAGGTGCAAGAGATGTGCTTCAAGTCAGTCCTTTATACTTCAGTTGTGCAGATGACTGAAAGTCCATGAAATTTATAAGCAGAGCAAGGTGTTTGAAAAGCATAAGCATTACAGATGAAATGAAGACCAGCCACTATTATCAAGAACCAAGGAAAGTTTAGTTGAGCAAAATGTGTATTGCCACTATCATCTGATTAGAAGCTAGGATCGCTGTTATGAATATGAAATTCTATGTAGTTCTTAATGTATAAAAGCATGACAACACAAATCGAGGATGCACCATGAAAATATCATTTTATATGTTGTAAAATGCAGTTGGGATTTTTCTGTTTACTATTTGTTATCTTAACATGTGGTGTAACATGTATTTATTACTTCTCATTGGTAATTTGGTATACATAAAATCTTATATAATGTTCTTTGTAAGTAATATTATTGTTACTGATATATTAAACAAAGTTAGCCTTATACTGTAATACGTTAATTGTCAACTATGTTATTAATATAACCACTAAAATATCATTATATATGTGTGTGTATTATATGTATGTATATATCATGTATGTGTATGGATATGGATGTCTGTATGTATATGTATATATCCCATAAGGTGAGGAGAGAAGATTATAACATATTGCATGTGTATGATGGTGCCACATTGTACCCGTGATATTCCATTTCAGTTTCCAGTCTATGCCTTGAAAAGAAGTCACTCTGGAATTTTGTCAAGCATAACCCATCCCATATCCTCAAAACCTCAGATGTATCCATGTGATGCATCCATATAATATGTGTGCATGTGATTATGTACCTGTATGTAGTTATCTACGTTTGTGTATGTATGTGTGTACTATGCATGTTATCTCCAATGTGTTCAAACATTTTGGTTGCATTTTAGAATGAAGCACATTTGTTGGGGTTAGCAGTTGACAACTTCCTTGCAAGTAAGCAAAACTCATGACACTAGAAGCATCAGTTATGATCCTTATTAAGTGTGTATGAGGTAAGTTGATGCTAACTTGACAAATGACAACTTACTACAGATAATTTTGCAGTTCACATTTGCATGGGTATCTTCTGGGAGTTTTCCATTGGGGTTCATACTAGTAGCATTTACTTCAATGGAGACCATGCTGCTTATGCCTTTACATATCTGATCTGCAAATTTCTGTCATGCTTTGTGAGCAAAGACCAACTTTTGTTGCCAAATAGTTCATACAATGGTCACTCTTAGATATGCAACCATTTCTAGATGTCAAAATCTCCTGTTGCTCCTTAGCTTGCAACTGTCTTTAGTCATGGATGTACATTTTAATGTTGGTTTTTATACTTTACAGCAATGGTGTGTTTATGGTTGCTTTCAGTTCATGATTTTGTCTTTAATTTGTGTTATTTTCTTGATCGTACCATATCGCCTATTTTGTTTGAATCTGTAAGGAGTATTCTTCTTTTTGCCTTATTTTCTACTTTTATGGAACCTGGAAAACCTTTTGTTTATCTTCTTACTTCTGTTTGAATGCAAGTTTTTTGCTTGTTTTGCTCCTTCTCAGCTTCTTGCTTTTGGCAGAAGTCCCTCTTTATAATTAGTTAATGAAGTTCCTGAAATTTGATTCTCTGGTTTCAAAACACTCTGCAATGTAGAATGCATATGGTACAATTCATTTTTTATGATCAAGTTACTTATATTTTCAGGTAAATCAAAAAACAAGAATCAGGGTTTGTATTATTTGTATCTAGAAGCCATTTCAGTAAGGAACTCCAAGAACCCATCTGCAAAAGACTTACAAGTTACTAATGGAACTGCCAAAGAGCTTCATGAACTGCACAAATTTTCTCCTAGGGACCTGGAATTCATTGCAAGGTTCTTACAAGAGCATGGATCTGATATTTTTCGCCAGATACTTCATTCTATATGCCCATCAATCTATGGGCATGAACTTGTCAAAGGTAGATAAAGCTTGTAAGAACTTAATGGTGAAGCTACTTTGGTCCATGATGACACATCCTATGTAGTATCTTTATTCATCAGTTTGACTGCACAGTGTCATTTCATGGTAAAAGGGCCCTATTATCTTCATTTACTTGTTTTGTTGTAATAATGGTTTGTAAAATGTTAACAGCGATAAATTTCTAACTGTGACAGATGGCTTAACAATGAACAGTTCATAATCTCTTCTGGTACGTGACATCAATTGCAATAAAATGGGCAAATTGCAGTAGCCTTATTAAATGCAAATTGATACCCTAAATTCTGTTATTCGATATGCGAATGGGAAAAAAAACAACTGAGAAAGAATTCCTTTGCATTTTTTTTGTTTGTAAAATGATGTATAGTTTTTAACAATTCTAAACCAGACAATCTCCGAGCTTTGAGATGCTTTCAACTTGGAGTTGAGAAGTTGACCTTTTCTGCTTTCATTTTTTCTGCATATGCTTGATCGGTTCAAATGAAGGTGTTCTTTTATTTATGTTTATGTTGTAATCACCATCACAAGTATCATGAGATTCTTGAAAATCTAGCGATATTTATGAGAAAGACAAGTAAAACAAGAAAAAGGGAAAGTATCACGCGATTTTGAAAATATCAGCCAAAATGAAAATCTCGTATTTTTTTCACTATAATTTTTCCTGATTATTAGTTTCTCATTCCTTTTATTTTCTCTAATTTTAAGATTTTTTCTGAAATTTTCCGGAGAAAAACTTCACCGAAATACCCGAGAAAAACCTGACTGATATTTTCTTGAGAGCAATATTTATGACAATGGTTTTACTAAAATGGAAGGCCAGACCAAAATAAAGTAACCAAGGCATTACCTGCACGTAATGTAAGCAAGGGATTACCTGTACAAGAAGCAATAGGTAAATAAATTTTTTGAGAAGGGGCAAATGGTAATTGGCCTAATGGTTGCAAAACATCAGTAAACATTTGATGCAATCTTGCATTAAACAACAACTAATTAGCATTTTGTGCAACTTACAGAATTTCGTGTTGGTACCAATTCTATTTAACTAGGTAATAAGGTTACAATGAAGGTGAGATATCTTAAGGGGCATGCTTGTCAATTATTTCTGTTCATATCAAATTGTGACAGCACTCTGCTTAATGCGTCAGTTTGCCTATGGCTTCAATTTTCATCTTCTGGCAATGGCTTTATTGGTTATTTTGTTTAAATCTACTTTGTTGTAATAGGGTCTATTGTGAGTTGAGTTTATACTAAAGCAACCCTTTATTTTCTATTTGAAACTGTAACAGCTGGAATAACCCTTGCATTGTTTGGGGGTGTGCGAAAGCATGTCATGGATCAGAACTCGGTTCCTATACGTGGAGATATTCATGTCATAATCGTTGGTAATAAAAATGTCTTTTAAAGGTTCTTTTAGGGGCATCTCATGTTAATTTGAATGAACTATGAAAGTAAAGACGAAAGAAAGTTTGAAATCAGTATATGTTGTTTCTATTTCATTGTAGTTCATTCTTTGTATGACTGGGATTGTTCAGGCAATTTTATGATCTGAGCATAAGTTTGTCCATCATTTGCCAATCTTGTTTTTTCTTTTTGCTTTCATTTTAAATATAGAGAACAAGGTTAGTTTTTCTGATTTGCCTGTTCAAATCATTAAAGAGAAAGTTGGAATACTGCATCCATTTCAAGCAGGTGACACACATTTGAGGAGCATGAGCTTCCTGTTTCAGGTGACCCAGGGCTAGGTAAAAGCCAGCTGTTGCAGGCAGCTGCTGCTGTTGTCCCCCGTGGTATTTATGTTTGTGGCAATGCAACAACAAATGCTGGTCTTACTGTAGCTGTGGTAAAAGACCCAGCAACAAGTGACTATGCTTTTGAAGCTGGTAGGTCCTAGATTTCATTTATCTAAATTCTTCCTTACATTGCATTGACTTTCATTTTATAATTGTGCCTAGGCGCAATGGTTCTTGCGGATGGTGGATTATGTTGTATCGATGAGTTTGATAAGATGTCTGCTGAGCATCAGGTACCATATGTATTTGCATGACAGAGTTGAATATTTTTCTTATTATTTTATTAACATAGTTCAGTTGTGAGGTTATAATAGGCACTTCTCGAAGCCATGGAGCAACAGTGTGTCTCTGTTGCAAAAGCAGGACTTGTGGCCAGTTTATCAGCTCGGGCATCCATCCTTGCAGCTGCTAATCCTGTTGGTGGCCATTACAAGTAACAAATTCTTCACTGACCAAGTCATCATTTGAATATGCAGGGATCATTTTTTTTTTCCTATTGCTATTGCACCCTAAGCCAAAAGATCATTCTTCTCCCTGTTTATGAGTGCCTACTGCCTAGAGTATATGGTAATGCATCACATGTGATGAGCATTATTACTTTGACATGTATATTGAGATTCTTCACTCTGATTATTTTATTCTTATAAAACCAAAGAAAACGAGCGTCTGAGGAAAGTTATGACTTCTGCTGCAAGGCTTATGGTCAATGTCATCTATATCACATGATATGGGCCCGTGTTGTGTGATACGTATCATATAAGTTTTAAAAACCTATTCAAACCTATACCATATACCTATGAAGGCTATGATACACGATATGGCCCTGTATCATAGAGGCATCACCCGTAGCATGCGATATGAGGACAAAACATAAAAAGAGGCTCAATGCTCCTTTTTTTTCATGCTTCTTTTTAAAACAGCTCCTTCCTCCCACTTTCTAAACATCTCTAAAAGTTGTGGCAGAGGGAGGTTTTGCTAGTTTTATAGAAAAATACTCATTATGTTGGTGAGGACATTCTATTTGAAGGCATTGAAACAATTAATGAAGAAAATGAGAATGAAGATGAGGATGAAGTTGAAGGTTATGATGATTATTGTTGATTGATGATAATCATGATATTTGGTACTTGGCAGTGAACAATTGTATGTTGTGAACTTGTGATGTAATATATTTCATATGGAATACTCACTGTCTTCTTTCTTCAATATGCCGTATTACTTCAAGTAAAGAGCATTTCACATGAAATGACATGTGGTGAGTTATAAACTTTATGTACTGGAACAGAACAAATAGATATGCTATAGATGTACTAAGGTTTGTATCATAGTAGGTAAAGACTATCATAGTAGGTAAAGACTACATTGGGGCTGAAAACCTGCCTGCTTACTTTTCAAAAATTGGTGTCTGCAGGCAGATATGATTTTTGTGGCATTTAATGTAAGTTTTCAGACATAATGAGGATATGCTCCTAGTAGTGTGCACTTTTGTTATAGGCAAAGGAGTCAAGGAGTGATTGAAGTTGAGATCATTCTGCTATTGTATGGGCTTCATAAATTTATGTTATGGGTGGTTGATCAAATGGATCTCTTATTTGAGACCTAATGCCAAACTGCTATGCTGTTATATGGTAACTTAGTTGTCAAAATCCCGACTAGTTGGCCGAGTTAGTTATCAATTGGTCTGTGTTTCAAACCTGTGACCAGTTGGTTAATTTAGTCAATTAGTCAGCCCAGTTGTTTTCCAGCTGACTAACCCCTGACTTACAATTTGCAAAATCAAATATATATGTGCATTCTTGGTATATATGTATTTATTTCCATATAAATGTGTGCATTTGTATATTTGCAGTCAATCAACCTGCATTGAGTTAGGTTGATCAGTCCCAGTTAATTTTTTTTACAGTCTTGAATGACCTGTGCCTGTCTTTCGATTTTGACAACTTAGTTGGTAAATGATGTTATGTGTGTGTGTGTGTATATATATATATATATGTATATATATATATATATGTAATTTTTTTTTTATTTTCTAGAAGAATACCTTTGAAAGATTATTGAGCTGTTCTTTGTCCCTTCAGAATAGCAACTAGCAGATCTCTTCCAATCGATTTCAGTTTCTTTTTGACAAACTTTCCAAATTAAATATGATTTATGTATATCTGTATATATCTTGTACATAGGTTTTTTGATGTAATTTTTTAATTTTATTTCTCTTATAAGTTTTAGTTTCCGTCTTTTGTTATTGTTTCAGCTGTTACTCAGCCGAACCAGCTGTTGGCTAGCTCCAATGACTTTAAATACTTGTAATATGGCCTGTATGGGTTTTTTTTTTGGAAGCGCTTTTCTTCCTTTAATGTATTTTCAATTCTTGAAGAGTGAGACTTTCTGATTGGTTTTCCCTTAGCTGTTCGCTTATTGTGCTTACTTGAGTTTGCTCTGATTTACCCTTTTATCTGCCTTTGTATGAACTATCTCTCATCTAGGAAATAGCAAAATTTGGAGATGCCATTTGGTTAGATTGTTTTCTGATAAATTAAGTATATTTAGCCTTTCAATGCAGCCGAGCAAAGACAGTCAATGAAAACTTGAAGATGAGCCCTGCACTTCTTTCTCGCTTTGATTTGGTCTTTATCTTGCTGGACAAACCTGATGAGCTCTTGGATAAACGTTTATCTGATCATATAATTGCAGTACGTATTACTTGTTGCTGTTTCATGGGATAGGAGCCCATGCATAAATTCTAGAACATCTTCGATGCATGCCACTATTGTTGAGTACAAAAATGTTCTCCTTGAATATAATTCTACCCATGTTCATAATGCAGCTTCGTGCTGGATGTGGAGAATGTCCCCAGGATCCAAGGAAACTTGATGGACGTGGTACCAAATGTACATATTTGACAGCTGGCATTTTGCTTTTTACAAAAATATGACTGGACAGTTCTCTCTCTCTCTCCTTTTTGCTTCAAAATTTTACAGCTCTGCAGAGTGACAAAGATGGAAAATTGGTTTTCAAAGGTGGGTCTCTTGCTTCAAGGTTGAGGCTTGATCCCAGAGAAGACAAAGATTTTGCTCCTTTGCCTGTTCCACTTCTGCGCAAGTATATCACTTATGCAAGAAATTATATCTTCCCCAGGTGGTAGGGAAGTTACTTGAAATTTAGTGGTATCTTATTGGTGAATTGGATGTTATCTGAGCCATTTAGATTGTGATAGGATGTCAAAATCAGCAGCAGAAATTCTGAAGAAGTTCTACTTGCAGCTGAGGGGCTACAATGTTTCAGCTGACAGCACACCTATAACTGCAAGGCAACTTGAGAGCCTGGTAAGGTTGGCGGAAGCTCGTGCGCGACTAGAACTGCGGGAAGAGATTATAGCAGAAGATGCTCTAGTAAGTGCGTCATCCTACCCTGCTGTACCCCATACCCATGTTTTCTAAAATTGCCATGTTTGCATCTCCGTACCTACACCTGCGCTCATACTTTCACCCATGTGACTTCTTTGCGAAAGACCTAAGAGAAGGGAAGAACCAAGTGAATTTTAGAATTTTGCACTTGAATTATTACTCTTATAGTCTTATGTATTAAGGACCTTAAATTTATTTTATTTAATGGAACTTTGTTTAAGTGAAATGTTCTATGTTTCTGTTAAATTGGTGTTTTATATTTGTCACTTGTTACTTTTCTATATAACGTTTACCTGTGCAATTTTTGGTTTCTCATAATTTTTTTTTCTGCTTTTCCTTTTTTTGCATAATTTCTTATACTAAGAAACTGTGATTTTTAGTTGTGTTATGTTATTGTCTGACTATTGTCCCATGCAAATAAGTTAATTTACATTGGTTTAATGTGTTTGTGTTGACTAGTGTTTGTTGGACCACTTAATGCGCTAGCACCTGCCCAGTCATGCGGTCTTGCCTACGCTTTAGGCTTAACTCAGCGGCTAGCCTAAATGTTAATTGAACTTTTGCCTCTTCCAATAAACGGAACGATTACCATTAGCCTATATTGTGCTATCTCAAATTCACGGTGTTTTGGTTGA
The DNA here is from genome assembly GCF_008831285.2 of Nymphaea colorata. NCBI lineage: Eukaryota > Viridiplantae > Streptophyta > Magnoliopsida > Nymphaeales > Nymphaeaceae > Nymphaea > Nymphaea colorata. The sequence goes on from NC_045139.1 coordinate 18,864,542, forward strand.
TAGTTGATATAGTTCTGCAAACCGATAGATAAAATAACTAATAAATGAATTGATGGTTCTGATGCCTTTCTGTTGGACCTGTTCATCTTCTGCAACTGTTCCACATCAATTATGGACGAACTAGAGTTCTTCCTGAGAGATACTTATATTTCGTGTGTGGGTCATCATTATTATGAATCTTGTGGCTTTTATAATCTCATCCTCGAGTAACTGATCACTATCAAAGGGAAAAAAGGATTCCGTGTCTCTGTATCTTGTATATTTTACATTGCGATAACTCTGCTCTGTAACAGGATGTAGTCGAAATAATGAAAGAATCATTATACAACAAATACGTCGATGAGCATGGTACCGTGGACTTTGCTCGCAGTGGTGGGATGAGTAAAGAGAAAGAGGCGAAACGTTTTCTCAATGCTCTCCATCAACAATCAGAGATACAACACAAGGACTGTTTCTCAGTATCCGTAAGCTTCATAAAACGCCTGCATTCATCTGAAGTTCATCTGTTTCCTATAATATTATAAATGCAGACAGTTGAAAATACTAATGTTGTTCACATTTCCTTTTTCCTTACCGGTGTTCGCAACCTTCTGTTATTTATGGAGCTAAACTTGTTTAAGTATGGTTGTAGCACAAACTTCTATCTCCCATCACCTATGCTGTCCATTTGTGTACATTTTATGTATCAATGGGCGCGTTTATCTTTGTGCATTTTCAGTTCCAATGTTTAAGTCCGCTTTTCATCATTGTATCAGTAGCGGCATGCTTCCTATGTTTGGTGACAGGCTGCCTTTCTTCCAAGAGAAGTCAAATAACGACGTTCTGATTAACTGTACAATTTATAGATAGAGAGCTTAACTATCTTTTCCTTTTATCAGGAAATGTACACTTTGGCGGACCAGATTGGCCTTAGGGTTCCAGACATCGACACATTTATTGATAATTTGAACAGCGTTGGATATCTTCTTAAGAAGGGACCCAAGACCTATCAGGTACATCAGCTCGTGCTTATTCCATTTTGTTTTAAAATTGCTGGTGGTTAAAATGTTTATTAATACTAAATTAGCACAAAACGAGTTTAATTGAACTTTTTTCCTGAGCATTGATTTTTCTACCATCATGTCATTAATTTTTCATGATTAAGATGGCAGATTTGAACTTGTAGAACGATTGACTTAACATATATTTCTTACCAAATTACTGAAAATATCTTATCTAGAAGGTTTGATTTCCCTGAACATACTTTTTATACGGGTTTGAATTTTGACCCTGACCCAAGTGGCTTAGAATATAATCCTCCTCATATTAATCGAGGAACGACTATCTCCCAAACCACTTTGGCGAGGGAAAAAACTAGATAATTTAATAATTCTTTCTAAAATTATTTAAAAAAAATATAAACATCGTATCATCTTTATGAATTATGAATACTAATTTTGGGTAAATCATGCTTTGATTCAAATTGTTTTCATAAAAATATTGAGTTTTCTACTATTTCTGCTGTTGTAAAAGCTGTTATTTATTTTTTATGATTAAAAAACAAATGGAAATGCATGAAATAATCGTCTTCATATGTTTCTTAATCATATCACTCTGGAGATCATATGTATAAGGTTAGATTGCACAAGATATATCGATAATCTATTAAAGTGTCTTGACCTAAGTGGTCTAATGTATAGCTGTTCTTCCTGAGTCCCTGTAGAGAAACAAATGGCGATATCCCTGTCCATTAGGGCAGGAACAAGAATAAGATAAATGAAATTCTTGTTGAAAAATATTTTAAACACACTATGAATATTTCTAACATGTTTACACAATACTAATTTAATATAAAGCGTGCTTTACTACTATTCAAATATTTGATGTCATAAAAGGCATGAACTTTTTGATGATTGGCATGACATATTGGAGCTCGTAACACAATTGACTCGATAAATGTTTTCTGTTAAATCACTCTGAGGATCACATCTATAAGGTTCTAGCAACCAGCTGCAGGTGATAGGCCCCCAACCTTTATTATCAGAAGGTTATATCTACAAAGAACAAAATGGGAGCGCTAAGGCTCTAATCACCAAAAAGGACAAAAAAAACCTGTAGACAGGCGAACTTGTCATGTTTTGACGGTTGTTGGCAAAAACAAAATAAATGGTTGGGAAACCTGTTGGGAAAATGAAGAGAAATATCCGAGCATTTGCAAAGCGAGTGGAAGCGACATCATGGGAATTAAACTGTTGGGGAAGCTGGAGAGGTGGAGTCCCATAAAAGGACTCCAGAATTCCTCTTTTCCATACATCAGAACATGGTTTCACCACTCCTGCGACCGTTGAACTTTCAAACATGTCAAATTAGAATACTTGATGATGTTTGTCAAAAGTTTATTCTGTCGGATGATCTTGTGCCTATAACTTGTAGATCTAACATCGAAACGATGCAGGTTCTATCATCATCCTATTGTCGGAGTCAACCATCAAGATCAAGATGCTAATTTTGCAACTCCAGCTTATGGTAAATTATTCCATTTGTACAGTGACTTACTCCAATTTCTCTCATAAATGTGTATTGTAAAAATGGTGAAAGCCTGTTCATGTCACTCTTTTTTGTTGCTCTCTTGAATTTTGGAACGTGGAAATCCGTTTAACTGAAAAAGTTATAGAAAGAACCAAAGCAGACTTAAATACTCGGGCCCTAGCCTTAAAGCCTCAGGAATCTCTTTGGGGGCGTTTGATAGCTTCAGATTTGAGATCCTTAGGATTTAAGAACGTGAATCTAAGATCAGACAACCAAACATGTTGAAATTTTTGTTTACACCGGAGGTGAAACTCATGACCAAAATCTGACCTTGGGCTTCTTGTTTGCCAAACTTATATACAACACCCTTCCACACTTCCTTCGCTTAATTGCAGCCAAACAAAATGTGATGATTGTACTCCTCTTTGACAAAGAGGACATCTATTTTAGGAAAAATTGAAACCTGGTTTTTTTCATTCTGTCTTGCGTGGGCGATCTGCTTTGCATTGCAATAAAGGACAACCAACCGAGCTTTTCGGGGGACTTGGCTTTTCCAAATCTTGAGATTCCATATATTTCTTTCACCCTTTTCGCTTCTAAAACGCCATATGTCTCCACTCTTTAAGCTCTTATAATGTCATTAGAGAGCCAAACAATCTGATATATATTTTCTTTTAATCTGATTTGCTGCAACATTCTGCTGATATCATCTTGTAACGGAGTTAATTCTTCATATATGATCTTCGCTTGCCTGAATGATATATTATTTATCTTTCTTGGACCTTTCTTGATCTTCGACATTCAGATTATTGAAAACAATGCTGTTGGACCATAAATAAGTTCAAAACTTAATCGTTCTCCCATCTCCTACATTCCGTCGGACGTGATCTTCTGTCCAACTCCTCCCCCATCCCATGCTCGTCCAGTACCAAGCACACTTCCACGGCTAAGGGTCCGTAGACTCTTACCCAATCTAAATATCTACTATTTATCAAGCTGGTGATAAGAGAATCCTTGTTAAATATATGTTATAAAACCTCCCTGCCAATAAAGCTTTGTTAACCTCTTCGAAAGGGCGAAGACCAGTCCCTCCTTCAACCTTAGGTCTACATATTGCTTTCCAAGAGAGCAAATGTAAGCCTCTTTGCTTACCAATAGTGCCCCACAGGAATTTGCACATACATTTTTCATGCTTCTTAAGAATGCTTCTGGGAATTTTAAATAAGAGCATCCAATAAGTACATAAAGAACTGAGATTAAGCCTCTAATCAAGCATAGACTTCCTGCGTAAGACAATAGATTTGTCTTCCAAATGGCTAGCTTATTTTCCTTTTTTTGAGCAGAATAGTGCAGCGTTCCTTAAGCTTCCGCATAAATAAAGGAACCCCGAAATGATTCAGCGGCAGTCTTTCTTCTTTCCAACCAATAGTTTCTAAAACGATAGTTTTCATCTCTCACTAGCATTAGAAAAGAGATTGCCGATTTGTCAACATTGATGCACAATCCTTAACTTCTTTGCATTGATTGTAGGTGTTTGATTGTGCTGAAAACAGAGTGCAGGCAGGACGAGGTGAGAAAGAGAGAAAACAATTTTACGTGGTTCGGCTAATAGAAGCCTACATCCACGAACAGGGAGATCGATCTTTCCTTGATAGTTCGTTATTTTAATTACAATCGCTCTCTTCTTTATACAGTAGAAGCTAAGAACGTTTCAGCAGTTGCCTAAAATAAAGGGAACGTTAGTTCAACGTTCAAAAAACTGATTGAAGCACCTTCCTTATTCATTCAATTAATGAATAAGGCAATCGATCTCTCAACGTCATTTTATCAGTAGGAAATCAATAATGCCATTAACAGATCTTAAGGTGGTCTTGCTGAAATTTAGTACATTGCCTTTTTAGAGTAATGAGGCTATCTTAGGGAGTTCGATTGATGGGAATGGAGGGGCGCTTAGATCTGGATCTGCTTGACTCCGTGATATTGAACCCTGTTGAATATTTCCATCACCATATTGAATAGATATGAAGGTATTTGGAGCAAAACTCTCATTGATAAAGAGAGAATATGTAACCGAAGAGACACACTTAAGAAGTAATTTAATTCAATGATGGTGAAAAGCCAAAGGCTCCAAGCTTCTTTGAAGAAAAATTCATCACTCACTATCATAAGCTTTTGATAAATCATGTTTCATACAAAGAGCTCAATTCTTACTACAGTAAAGAGAGTCCACCATGCCATTAGCTAATGAAGTTCGATCATGTATCAATCTTCCTTTGATACAAGCTCATTAACGAAGTCCCCACAATTCGCATTAACACTGGCTGCATTCGACTAATCATGGCTTCATAAATTATTGTAGGCCACTACACAGCGGTAGGCCTGTGATCTTCAACTTTTTCAGCCTTTATGAATTTAGGAATGAGCACCAGACGAGTATGAATAACTGAGGACACCAGCTTTGCTGAACCGAAAAAAGTTTCAACCATTAGCCAGAAATCCTCTCCAACGATCTCCCGTAGCTCCGGATAAAAATCATTAGGAATGCCATACGGAACTGGAGCACTTTCTTTTCTACAGTGCATTAGTGCATACTGCCCGCTGAGCCTCTTCTTTAGTAACTGGACCCAACAAAATTTTGTTTTCATCCTCGGTTAACTAGAGGACCCTCTCCCATGCCAACGAGCATGTCACGACTAACACGGCCATCATAAAAAAATCTCTCATAATAAAAGGAGGCCTGCTGTAATATCTCCTCCTGGCCTTCACATCTCTAATAGCCTATGATCATACTTCCAATATAATTCTTGTTTCCTTTTTCCATTGCAACTGATTGAAAAAGTTTCATATTGTTATCTCCCTCATGAAGTCATCTTGCTATAGCCTTGTTTTCCCACAATAATTTCTTCCATAAGAAGTGCCTTGTTTAAGCTTTCTCTTAATTTCTGCTCTCCTTCCAAAACTAAGTAGATAAGATTACCTTCCTCCATTGCTGGCTGAAGGTCTTCTAACGCCTTACAAACGATTAATTTGATCTTCTATTCGCCCATATTTAATCTTATTCTACTGACCCTGTCCTTTTTTTCAACCCCCCTATTTTCTAAGCGGACAGCCTTCGTAGCATATTTGTAGTTCCGCTCTAATCATTATTTTAGGCCCCTCTTCTAGGAGTCGAGGCTTGAGAAAGCAAAATCTCCTTTTTTATATATTGATATGATTAACTAATTCCACGCTGGGGATAAGCACCTTGTGGTCTGGCGGAGGTTTGGATTCTAAGTAAGCCTGAGATTATTCTGCTGCAGCCAGAACTGATTTATGAATAGTTTGCAGCAAATATTCTCTGTCCCCTTCTATTTGTCAAGGTACATTTGTTATTAATATCCCTCACCTCCAGAAGACCGCAGGACTCTATAAACCTTTTGAAATGATGACACTGCGCGTTAGGAACTTAGGAGGTTTTCCGGTTTTATCATTTCTCATCCCTCGTTGGGTTGAAATCTCTCATCACTATAGTGGGACTGTTTATACCACTGACTTCTGCCTCTACCTCCAGTAGAGCATTCTGTCTTATGCCTGGGTGATTAGGCATATAGACACCCATGATTCTAAAAACATCGTTCTTTTCTCGACCCCGAATGCAGGTCTAAGATTCTGAACTCCGAATTCCCTCAGAAAAGCAAGATGGGAATCCCCAGCTCTTGTATTCTTGAGCAAGGGAGGGGACTGTAGTCATATTACTTTTTGGACTTCTTACTAGTGTGGGGTTCTCTGCCTCAAGGGATGTAGTATAACCGGGTAGTAAGTAAACTGAAGAGGTTAGAGGTTCGAATCCCAGGGTCGCTGTAATGCTCGATGTATTACGTGTTTGGGCTGGTAGCAAACACAATACTCAATTTGAACGATGTACAATAGGTTAGTCTGGTTAGAGGTTCGATTCCCACGGTCGCTGTAATGCTTTGATTTTCCTTGTTTGAGCTGTAAATGGTAGCAAACATAATACTCAAATTGAAGGATGTACAAGAGATTAGAGGTTCGAATCCCATGGTTGATGTAATGCTTCGATGTATTCCTTGTTTGGTTTGTAAATGGTAGCAAACATAATACTCAAATTGAAGGATGTATTGTAGGTCCATCCAAGCTTCGCACCAAGCCGGAATCTTGAACGCATAAGCTTTTGGAGTTGATATTAAAAGCAATTTCTCGTAAGTAAATATTAAAAAATTTTAAAAACGGTGGAGTTGTCTGATTAAAGGCCTCTAAATGCTAATCCATGTACTGATGACTTGTGAAATAAGGTTTTTTCTTGGGGGCATGCAACTTTGGCTTGTCTAAAACAATGGGCTAACGTTTCATACGGTTTGATAAATGCAAGGCACTTGAACGAAAAATTAAAAGGTGCCGCCGGACCGATCATTAGTTGCTTTTCTAGCTGTGCTAACCTTTTGTGTTTGATTTATTAGATGTTTTTACCAAATAGCTTTTATAACTACTGTACATTTGGAAAATTTTCCTTCTCAAATGAAAAATCTGACGTTACATGCTAATGATATAAAAGTAAACTCGCGCCGTATGGATTGTGCAGTCTGTCACTATAGCTACATGGGAGAAAAAATGATTACGTTGATCGTTGCAGATTATGTGAGATTGCTTGTTTCTCTTGTTATGTTATCTCCATGTGCTTGTGCACAACCTTCGTTTCCCTTGTCGTATACGCTATTGATCTAATCGTATGGCTATTCTTCACATGATTTGGTGGTTCATAAGAGACAGAGCCACTCCCTTCTCCTCACTTTTGGGTCCAGAACTACTTTAAAGCTCAAGTAGTCCTATGATACGCCCTTTAAATTGAATGTCACACATATCATCGTTTGTAGTCTAGAACAGTAGCGTTTATAAAAATTAAACTAAGAACACATTGTCAGCTCGACACTCAAGCCGAATACATTGCTATGCCCTTCAAGGATATCTTTCACATGATTTATTTTATCATGTCATTGCTTCGCACGATTGAAGCTATGAATCATTGGATCTAAAAGAAAAAGATCAACGCCTCATCATTCGTTAATAAGGGCTTGCTTGCTTCCAAGATTAAAAAAAATTTGTTGGACCAAAAATTTAACACATCAAAATAAATCAAGGGTGTGCTGTCGTATGTTATTAAAGAACCATAAAAGTCCACCTGTATGTGTGTGTAGTCATTGCTAGGTTTTTATTTGGAGACGTCCTCGCCAATTTGGCACGCATTCACATCGAGATTGGTAATGGACAAATCCAAGTTGGACCAGAATGGTGGTTAGTCATCCTCTCTAGTCAAGCCATCATAAAATCAAAAGCTGGACACTCTCCCTGTTCATTGATTTTCCTCCCTCATGTCACCTTTTTAAATCATGTGTTTTTTCCGGTCAATATAATCAAAATCTGGACCCTCTCCCTGTTTCATTGATTTTCCTCCCTCACGTCACTTTTATAAATCATGAGAGTTCTTTCCGGGTCAATATGGATTCGTCATGGTCGAGTTCGTTGTCCCGACAACAGGTGTCTTTCTACGTTCGCAGTTTTAAAAAGTGATAATTTTGTGTACCTGCAGAGGATCTACCGTGCATGCAGGCTGGATTTTGGTTATTTGGAAATTGAATTTTCTTTTAGAAGATGATGTAGGATCCATGTTCTACTGTTTGTTTTGATTGGAATGAGATCTAAAGCATGGAACTCGTGTAGATTTCTAAGAGGGGATGACAGACTTGTAGGACCTACTCAAATTAAAAACTTGGCTTGGATGGGGGTTTGGGTACCTTGAAGAGGCGAAGAAGCATTTCTCTTTTTCCGTTGCCGCAGAGGTACAAGGTTGCTTCATGACTTAGTGACGAGCACTATACTCATCAATTAGAGTGGGTGTACCATATTCATTGTTTGAAATACAGAAAGAGTAGCACCCACAATAATTGAACTTACGAGTGGACTTTCATAGACCTATCAGTCTAACCAGCTGAGCTAAGCCCCTACTGGACGGAGAGTAATTTTCTAAAGTTCCCCAAATGACAAGCTGGGGACTGGTAGCTCAAGGAATGAAGCTCACAATAAGCTACGTTTGATTGAACATAATCTTTTTTTGTTAGGGTGATTTTTTTTTTTAATGTCTAACTTTCGAAAAAAATGGTTAAACCCTTATGGGTATGACTTTATTTTCCCAATTTTTTTTGCCAACAAGTGAAATTTTACCGTGTCAAAATACGGCTGCCCATATGACTGACAGCCTTAACCTACCGCAAACCGTGTAGTCGTAGAGATAGCCTCAAAGTGAATGAATAGATTCGGTGAAGGGAAGAGCGTGTCCAGTTTGTTATTTATGGTGTGCCAATATTCCTTCGTAAATAAGCCAGCAAGGGCCCATCCACCTATTTATGGTCTTCAATTTGAAGGAACGTCAAATACTTTCAAGGAAGTCATGTTGATGAGGATTCCTCTAAATGGGTGCCACTCGAATTGGCTCCTTAAGTTTCCAAGTTCTACATAGTATTGTCTGACTTTCATGGTTCATGTTATAGCGTCATTTATTAACTTCTAACCAATTCCAAATCTGCTTGGTCTAAACATGAGATTTATGTGGAATCATATCATTTGGCTTCAAATTCTCATTGACTTTGGATGTAAAAGGCCACAGCATGATCTGAGCTTGGGCTACAACATTAACTTTCCATCTTTATCTAATTGTTTAGTCCTGGATATGGTCAGATTTCTGCTGGCATACTAAAAGTTGATACTCTCTCTCTCTCTTTCTCTCTCTCTCTCTCTCTCTCTCTATATATATATATATATATATATATATATATATACACACACTCTGCACTTATCTGATGCCCTTGTTGTGCCCTTTAAACTCCACTCTTATACAGAATGAAAAGAAAGAGAGAATTAAACGAAAGACAAAGCTTGTTTTATCAAAATTTCCAACAAGAAGAAAGTTTTTCCCAATTGCGGATTCTTTTCTAACTTACATCATGCTTTCAGGACGCTTAATTAACGTTAACAATAGACGAATTGGAAACTTAATGCCGGCTGCACACGAATACAAAAATAGAAGAAGAAAGGGGAAAGAGAGAGAGAGAAACAAAAAATCAAAGCCGAACACCAAACTTGTTCACGGCCGTCATCGCGCCCTAACAGGTGATGGCGCAGCATGCAACCGTCGGTGCCCATGATCCATTCTCCCAGGCAAAGGCGAGTGCCCGCCTGCCGGATTCTGGCCGTGAAGATGGTGGCGACGGCGGTGGCTCCGCTCTTCCCCCCTCGGTTCGCCGGACCGCGCGACTCTCTGTCTGTCGTTGTTGCCGATGTCCTCGATGGACTCCAGCGTCTCCAAAACCTCTCTCATGTGAGGCCGGTGCTTCGGCTCCGACTCGATACATCTCATCACGAGCCGAGCAGCTGCGACGGCCGCTTTACTCGGGAACCTGCCCTCCAGCCGTGGGTCCATGATGCTCACCACCTTCCGGCGATCCCCAAGCATCGGCTTGGTCCACTCGACCAGGTTGTGCTGCCCGCTAGGCCGGTTCGGGTCCAGCGCCCTCTGTCCTGTCATCATCTCCAGCAGCACGACACCGAAGCCGTAGACGTCGCTTTTCACATACAAGTGCCCTGCACCAGAAGCCCGGACTCCATATTAGTTCGATGACACGACACGAATAAGGAGAAAACAATATCTCACCAATCTTTTAACCTCCGTTTTATTTATCTCTAAGACCCAGTTAGATGTACAATGATTTTACTGTGCATAGAGGAAACCTTGCCGCTTTTTGTAAGACTTTTCACTTTCAAATCAAACACAACAAAAAATTATTTTTGTTGTCAATATAATTTTACCCTAAAAAAAATCGAACCCACTAAAGTCCAACTTTTTATCATGAATTTTTTTCATGGTAAATTTATCATTATAAATTTTTATATGCCATCAAACGGGTGACTAACCACCTACCAACCATTAGCCTTGTATTATTTGACATTAAATTCAATGATTATAATTCTTGGATCACTTCTCTGAGTCCAGTTTTCATTTTTTTTTTTTTTTACCTGTGGCTACATACTCAGGAGCGGCATAGCCGTTGGTGCCGATGACACGAGTCGTAACGTGGGAGTCGCTGCCTTCCGGCCCGTCTTTGGCTAGCCCAAAATCTGCTATCTTCGGATTGTAGTTCTGTGAAAGTTTTAAGCAAAAGCAGTAAAGGAGAGGAATTAGTTTCTTAGCAAACGGATGTATTCAGGCAAAAGAATATTTCTCGAGTCAACAGCAATTACCGCGTCAAGCAAGATATTGGACGCCTTAAAATCCCTGTAGATGATTTGCCTATTAGAAGTGTGTAAGAAAACCAGACCCCTTGCAGCACCAATCAAAATTTTGAGGCGAGTCTCCCACGACAGAGGCTCTAACGCAGAGCTCCCTGCAAAACACGCAAATCATCGTTATCTCTGCTCAAAATTAGGCAAGCCGAAGAGATATATATATATATATATATATATATATATATATATATATATATGTTTTTGAAGAGTCTAAAACTGAGAGTTACCAGTATGTTTCATGGGACTGGTTTCACTAGCATACATGCTGAATTGAGATGGAGTTGCCATATGTTTGAGGTGACCTTTCAATTTGGGCTACTCAAATGATGAAATTAATGTGCTAAGGAAAGTATATCAACAACTCAAACAAACGGGCAAAATGTCTGAGCTGCATCCGAAGGTCAGATAATCTGATTCTCTCTTGTTAATGCTGGGCAACGTGTCTTATTCCATAGCCTGATGCCCGTTATTTCCGTGACAAACTTATCTCTCATGTGGATGATATATATGCCATCTTCTTCAACCGATGGCCGGGAAGTTTATCCAGCTAGAAAAAGGTCTGATTTTTTTTTTTTCACCAGTTTTTCCACACAAAAAAGGGCATTTGCAGATGACTTGCCCAGGAAATGTGAGTGTTCATCCAAAAGTCAAGAATGTCCATGTGAATCAAACATGCTTTAAGGATCCATTTGGTAATGGTAACACATTCTTATTGTCCCATATACTTGATCTGCCTTAAGGCAAGTATATGAGACAATAACAATTTGTTATGTTTCCAAACAGTGCCCAAAAGACTCGACTCCTTTTCATTATCAGGTGTGAAACAATGAAAATGCTGGTTGACATGAGCAGAAGGGATAAGGATGGTGGGGAGGGGAGAGAGAGAGAGAGAGAGAGAGCCTACTTCTGAAAAGGTGGTTTTCGAGGCTGCCCTTCTGCACGTATTCATACACGAGAAGAAGTTCATTTTGGTCGAAGCAATATCCCAGCAGCTTCACCAAGTTGGCGTGTGAGAGCCTCCCCAAGTAGTTGATTTCAGACTGCAAAAGCAGGAAAAAGAAAAGCCAAAGACAAAGTCAGAAAAGAAAATGAAAGATTTGTCCAATACCAAACAAAAGAATGATCAATATATACATAGTGCGGAGAAATCATCACCAATCTTGATTTCTTGGAAGGCAAGGACTGGGGAGACTTTTTTTTCTCCAAAAAAGAAAATGATCCTCGTGCCACTTGGTTCTGAACTTCCTATCCATCTCAATTTCTTGGAAGCCACGGAGAAGCAAGGACAATCTTGACTCCGGAACGAAACTATCGTTCCGGTGAGGATGTTAGGCAGATGTCGTTATACAAAAGGTTGGGAAGACCAAATTGAGTCATCCACAAGGCCGCCGGCCCGTAGTTTGGGTTTCCACTGTTAGTGGGTCAGGTGAGCTTTCAGACTGAACACAACCCAAACTCCGGTCTAGCTATGAGCTTAATTAGCCGGAAAATTTTATCTGGGTTTGTTCGATCTTGACACAACTAATCAAAGTTGGGTTTCAAATATCATTGTGTGTGCGAGCGAGTGTGTTGGATGGTAAGCAGCGGTGTCTTGTTTCAAATTAATTTCTTCATAGCACCCCATGACAGTAAGGTCAGAGCTTTCACTCCTTTAAATTTAGACCAGAGACACTCTTAATGAAAAAAAGTAAACTAAGGATTTCAGTATACCTTAAGTTAATTAACCATGAATTTTAGTGTGGCCCCCAGACAAGAACACCGGGTGAAAAAAATCCCAGGATTTTCATGCCTCAATCGAAAAGAGTTGAAACAACCAAACACAACCTTATTAGATGCATGCCAGCAACATTTGAATCAAATTAGACTCCAAAGCTAACTTGACATCCCAAAAAATATAATTAAGGGGAGAAGATCCTCCGAAGAGGTTGAAGCCCCTCTTTCTTTTTCTTGTTCCTCAACTAAAACATCATCCATTTATTGTTTATAATTTAGAGGAATAACACCTACAGAAATCAAATGGAGCAGGACTTTCACCGGCTCACCAATTCGACCAGCTACTTGGGGACCCAAAAAATAGAGCTAAGGAGGGTGAAGAGTTCAACATCTGAAGAAACGTCTCAAGCCGTTTGTATAGAAAGAAACAAACATTAAAGTATCCCATTTACAACAGATAAGTACAAATTTGTGGAACTTTAAAAACAATTTATATTATTTTCTAGTTGTCAAAAATTGTATATAATCCAAGAGTGGGGCTGAAAAAGTTGACTCGAACTTGTTTGGTTAAGTTCGACTTAAAATGGGTTGAGCTCGAGCTTATAAATGAGTCAAGCTAGAACTTAACTGAAAAAACCAGTCAAGTTTGAGTTACATGAACTCGACCGATTCCATTAAACTCGAATAAACACGTTTAATTAGGTTATTTTTTCTATAATTTTCAAACTTAAAACCAAGACAAGAGATCAACTCAAACAAGGTTGGTAGACTCAAGTCAAAGCCTCATCTATCGAATCAAGCTCGACCTGACCTTATACTGCTCAACTCAAACTCGAACCGAGTCCCTGAGGTCTAATTTGGCCAGCAGCACTATAGAAGGATTAAAAAAAAGTACTTTGCTGTACCGGAGAGTGACTGGAACGGACCGCTTTTCATAAAAAACATATATATAAAAAGCCATCAAAGCTTATCATGAAATGATATAAAGTCACGTCAATTTAATAATTTACGTGGGTCTTGTAAGATGTAGAGCCATGGGCCTTACCATGTTCAAAACAAAGTTGCACTGAAATAATATAATTTGTGCAAAGAAACTTTTTCTTTCAAAATAATAAATTATACTGTATGGGAGTCCAATCTGAAAGCAAGCTGTCAGAATTGCTTTAGACCTGGCCCCTTGGATCGTACTGATTTGTTAAGTCTATCTTTAATGAAAATAAAATAAAGTTTTTTTTCAAATTACTGCTCAAATTTTAACATATTTACATATAACTACTTGTATGTACATAACAATTCACAAATAAAAAGTTCATTAATGAAAAAATGTACTTAAAACGGATTTTTAATATGTTTCAGTAATTTTCTGAAAGTGGATTTGTATATTACTTCATGAATTTAGACAATCGTTCCCAATTTTTTCAAACAATAAGAAACTCTATTTTTTTTTAAAAAACGAACAACTTTTCCAAGGTAAATTGTCGTTATTCCAATTTAGTTCAAGATCAGGACATGGTTTCATTCTTTTTATTAAGACAACTCGCCGGCCATGACGGCTACCAATATCATTGTTTCAAACGGGGGAGAGATGGTCAAACGCGTAGATGGTCTTCTTCTTCATATTCTTCATGCTAATTGTTTTAATCTGTCAAAGTCGATGTTTTTTTTTTTTTTAAATCACAAAAAATACACGTATTTTCATTTTTGAAAACTGTGAATTTAAGGTAGCATTTGATAATAGATCCGAAGCTGCGTTAAAGTTAAAAAGTGTGTTTTGTAAATAAAATAAAACTTTTAGTAGCGTAATCTTAAATATACATTCATAATTTAAAATAGATGGTAGAAAAGATTTGATCTTAAATCCATGAACTTGATCTCAGACGGCCGCTATGAAACAAATTGATTAACAAAAAAACAGTCTCGACTAAAAAGGATGATTGAAAAACTTGGTGGGCTATGAAGCATCAACTTTGTGTGGCATATTGCCACTTTCACCAACCACTTTGAAATTGTTGAAAAAAAAAAGAGGAGGAGAAGATATTCTACAACCGGCGTACACAAAACGGCACGGCAATTCACTTTGGCTTTTCATTATAAGTTTCTGTACCCAACAGCCACAAAGCATTTTTTATGCATTAGTTTACTTTTGTTTGACATTCTTTTAAACAATCAATGAACAATTTACGAAATCAAATTTTCCTAAAATTTTGAGTTGCCAATGAAAGGCATCAAAACTTAATCGTGTTTTTTATATTTGAGTAGAATTTGAATGCATTTTGTAATTTTTTTATTGGTTTATTGATTTAATAATGAAAAATGAAAAAAACCCAATTGAAGACGCAGAAGGAGGGCTCAAAATCTCTGCAGTTCTGCTTCTCTGATGCAACATTCATCAAAATAATAAATGCACATGTGGGATACTTATGCGTGTTCGAAGTTCAACCGCATATAATATTCATATATTTTACTTAGTTTGAAAGAATATAAAATTTTCTTTGAATGTCAGTAATGGAAGACGATTAGATTTGCAAGAAAAAAATTCACAATTTTGAAGATGGAAGAGAGAGAAAGAGAGAGGGACGAACGGACCTGCCATTCCTGCCAGCCCTGCATGCTCTCCTTGTTGAGCTTCTTGATGGCGACGACGATTCCGACGCCGGCCCTGGAGGGTGCCAGCGTCTTCTCGTCCAACCACCCCTTGAACACCCTCCCGAACCCCCCTTCTCCCAGCAGCGTGTCCGGCCGGAATCCCCTCGTCGCCGTCTTCAGCTCCCCGAAGGTGAACACCTTCAGGGTGGGCATCGGCAGAATCTGTCCCTCCGGCAGCTCCCCGCCGGAGAACAGCGAGTCCCCCGTGGATGACGAGAAATGCGCGCCGCTGCTGCTCCATCTGGAGGTCGACGTCGTTCCTGATGCGAACCACAAAACCAAGAAATCAAACAGTCAGAGAGACGGAGAGAGAGTTGCCCGGAGAGAGAGAGAGAGAGAGGGGAGTTACCTGGGCTTGTGGGTCGAGTGGTGCTGGTGCTGGTGCTGGGCTGCGTCGCCTTCTCTGCCTTCACCAAGCAACTCCCCATGCGATTTTGGTTTTCCTCCTCTCTGAGAATTCTCTATAGATTCTTCTGCAACCTCTCTCTCTTCCCTCCTCCTCCTCACCTCTATAGATTTCCTTTGCAATTTTGTCTGTAAGATCAGAAAGGGAGACTCACGAATGGCTTACCCCCACCCCCTTCTCTCTCTCTTCCTCCCCTCTGCTCTTTTCCTTCTGGTTGCCAGAGGAGGACATCACGAACGACTTATACTCGCTCTCTTGAAAAGGTCAACCGTGAAAAAATTCGCCCTTCATTTGATTGAGAGAGTGCAGGGATTCTTTATCCATCCCTCTCTCTAAAATCCTGCATCTTTTGCTACAACCACTTGGATTAATATGTTATTATTTTTGTTTAATTTCTTTGGTTCTCTCACTTTTTTTTTTTTACTTATAATTCTTTCTCTCTTCTCCTTAAAAAATATACATAAAAAAAAAAGAGAGAATGGCACAGTCACCCATTTTATTTACTTCCAAAGAGCCACATTAGTGGAATTCATTAAAAACTGATTTCTTATGATTTTTTGTCGCATAAGTTTTTCTCTTGATTTTTAGTCCTAGTGCTAGACTTGTACCAACGCACCCTTGAATATAGAAAAAAATAATGCTAATAATGGGAATTATGAGCAAGTCTGGAGTAGATTGAGGTTATATAAATGATAAATTTCATTAAAAATGTGATTTTGGTATATCTAAATATTTCACCTGGCCTTGCTGGATCAGATTTTTAAGTTTTAGACACGGTTGATGAAATAAATATTCAGAAAAAAAAAATGAAAAACCACTAAAGTTTTGACGGGTTTACAAGGGGCTGCCCAACATTCAAAAAAATTATGAACAACTGCATGAACTAAGTCATGACCACGTGCTTCGTGAATTAAAATAAATGGTGGGGCTCATTGGGTCCGCTCCTATTCTTAGTCAAGACGCAACTTAGGAAAGCCAAAGACTCATGTACCTGCGTTCCATTTTTTGTTTTCAGTACCATTTTTTTGTCTATAATTTTGAAAACAACCCGGAATTTATATGTTTTTTTACTAAAAATCGTATTTTCATAAAAACGATCAAATAAAGCTTAAAATCGTCATTAATTTGAGAAATAAGGAATGCCAGCTGCAGTGTTTCCATTTTTATCTTTAGTTGGTCCCTAAATTATGCTCATACATTTTTGTAAGTGACATATTCGAAGTTAATAAAACGAAACAAGGAAATTCACCCATGAACAAGAGTCGCAGTGAATGTTACCAGAAACTTACTTTATTATTGATTTTTTTTTTTTTTTTTGCGAAGCCATCTTTATGAATATAAGCAAACGGTTGGTCGTGAAAAGGAAAAGGAAGAAAAGAAATATTGATGCTGACTGCGTCAGGGGCCAGGGGAAGGCGAGCCCGTTTTGGTCTTTTTGCATAGGCAGAAGCGTTGACTGGACGGGGTAGTCTAGATTGACTGAGAAAGGGTGAGACGTCAGCGAGGAGTAGGGAAGCGAACGAGCGGTGGGAGTTAAAATCCATGTTCCGTCTTCGTTACCAATTAAGAGGCTGGTCATGGTGACTGTGGCAACTCATTTGGTGATAGAAATCAACAATGAAGAATGTTGTTTTTCTGAACAAGTCTTTCGTGCAATCTAGTGGGTTCGTGTCGAAGGGTTGTATGCATCTCCGCAGGAATTCTGCGGACGACAGAAAGAAAGAACTTGCAGGTTTGGCTTGCTACTGGGATGACTACGGATAAGTTGTCTCTTATTTTGCCAGTCAAGCTTGTTTGCAAGTTACCTCTAATAGAATCTAACTTGCGGCTTTCGTGTTTAAAGACTCAGTGGAATGAGTCTTGATTAGGGAGTAGCTTGGTGGGAAGATGACACTAACTTTCCGAAGACTTAATTCTTTGTCAGACCTTGATGGTTGGAGGATTGAATAACTTTGAAAGTATAATGCTAGTATCAAACAACAAGCCATGGCTTGGTAGGCTTCAGGCCCCATTGGAAGGACATAGCCCCACTTAGAGATAGAGATGGCAAAATGACTCTACAACTTATTTCATATAGTTTAAATCCTGCAACAACAACAACACCCTGCTCAGGATATTTTGTTTCTATTAATGCAAAATTCTTAAATATGGTTCCTTCAGCTTTTTGGTATCCTCTTGTTTACTGTTTTCTATATTAGCTCGATTTTAGCTCCTTACTGTAGATGTTAAGGCTGGTTACAGGGTCGAGTATCATCGGGTTTTTAGGTATCTATTCAGGGTTGAGGTGGGCACGGCCAAAGTAGAGGTGGGTGCAGGTCATTAAAGTTTAATGACCTGAGGCCCACCCAGGGTAGAGGTAGGTGCAGGTCATTAAAGTTTGACCTGAGGCCGACTGGACAACTTCTCAAGCTAGGCCAGGTTGAATGATCCCATGCCCAGCCCTTTTAAAAATGTTGCTTTTTTAAAAAAAACGAAAAGAAATAAAAATTGTGAAATATATAAAAGATTGTCCTCATCGTACCATTACATAGATAATATATATATATATATATAGAGAGAGAGAGAGAGAAAGAGAGAAAATTTCTCCTACTTTTTCCTGAAAATTATTTTTATAAAAATCAGACTTTGTTAAAACTTTGTATTTAATAAGAATTTTCTGGCTCTGAATACATGCAAGAATTAGATGCTTAGAGAATTCTTGAATTTAAATTTAATTCCAACTCCAAACTTAAAATATGTGCTGCAACTGGTAGAATAAGTTAATCGGCTCACAAGATCTACATCTGTTCATGTTCCTACTCAAGATCCAACAAGGATACCCTTTAGAGGTTCTAGTCCAGTATGATCACTCAGAGGCTTGATTTTTTCAGAAACCAGATGTCACATAAATTTTTGGGGTCAGAACTCGTATGTTACTCTTGCCAACAAAGATTATCACTATTTTCTTACGAACATGAACCTCTTATCTAATTAGGATGCCAACAATATCCAACTCAAACTCAAAATCTGGATATCCGAACTTGTTCATAGACCTCTCAGTGTGATCTCATTCCAAGTGAGCGAGAGGTTAAACCATCAGAAAAAGAGGCCAGAAAGCTATTCCTTTCCCTTTGCCTCCGGGGTTTTGGGCTGCATCAGTAACAACAATATACCTTTCAACTTAGGTACTGCACTCTACTACTTAATATACGTACTCTACTACTTAATATACATAGACATAATACCCATAAAAATTGAATTAAATACATGTAGGCCCTTAGCCAAACAAAGTATCCAATTTCCATTCAAATTTGCATTTTGATATTAAATTTAATGACAGCAGCAGGGATATGGTTAAATCAAAGTGTATAAGTGAAGCCTAACAAGTCCAGGATCAGCTTTGTTCTTATAATTCCTAAATAGTCACCTCCAAATAGTGAATACTAAATTAAAAGCATAATTTACAAAGCCACTCCTCTTGAAACAAAATATCTAAGAAGAACAACCAGGTGATCGAGATGTTAACAGCCCATTGCTTGGAAAAGAAGCTGGAAAGTCTTCCATTTTCCCTGTAGCCAAGGTTTGGGTTTACATTGGGTCAGCAATGGTACGGTGCATCATTCAATTTGGGTAATGTGCTATATTACCTTAACATGCATGCAGTTGAGCACCTATTTGTCTCTGTGATCGAGAAGTTAACAACTCACAACCTGGTCAAAAAGTCCTCCATTTTCCCTACATCAGAGTCTTGGACTGCATCAGCGTTAGCAATGGCAGTGGTGCATCCTTCAATTTGGGCACCATGTCCTATGGCCTTAGGATGCATGTCCTATGGCCTTAGGATGCAGAGACGTAACACTTAAGGGAATCAAGCTAGAGACATGTTCTTTCACATGCCCTTAGCCTAACTAGCTATACTCTATGTGCCTTTAGACAAGTGCTTATTTGTTAGGCTTAAAAGTTAGTTATTGATTTACTTAAGTGCATTTAATAATTTTTTCTTAAAATAAACCAAGGAGATTCTTGAGCAAAAGTAAATCTGTTATCCCAAGCTAAAGTTGGGCATGTCTTATATCTTGAGCTAGTTTAGGTTTGCAACCTCACAAGGCCGAGATCGAGCCAAGTTAAGTTTAATTCAGCCAGTTGTATTCAATATTAAGGGGTTCTTAGCTTGAGGCTGAACAAGCTATATATGCTACAGAATGAAACGAGCCAAAATTGGTTCAGGTGATTTTCATTAGGTCCTGTAAGCCAAGATTGGTTTGGCATTAGATTCATCAATTTTTCTGGGGAAAAGGAAGAAACAGGTTAAAAGTTGGATCAAAATATATATTTCAGCACTTTGATCCACACCAGGAAGTCCTTTATAACAGTCTTTGAAAAGCTGCATCTACATAAAAGAATAGCAAAAATTTAAATGGGTTTTTGTTATAGATATTTTGTGTCACTTATTCAATAGCATTGGAGGTATATAGATATCTAGAAGAGGGTGATGCCCCTCCTTCCTTCCTCCCATTCTGGAAGTCCAAGGTCACTTCAAGACCTGGGTAAGAAGTAGGACACCTGTCAACTGCAGCACATTCACATTTTACAATCTAAAAAAGTAGCACCTACAAGAATCGAACTGATGACTGGACTTTTACTGGCCTGCCAACTCGATCAGCTATGTTAAATCCCTTGAGACCACTTATTTAATACAATTACTTTCCTATTATGTTAAGGTGTTAAGTGGACAAGAGCAAGAAGCTTATCTTTATGTCAAAGGATCACAGTAAACCACTTTGACATTATGAAATATCACAAAATAAAAGAGCTTCCCAAGTGTACATCATGAGTCAAATTCATGTCTAATAATCATGCCTCCCAACTTGAAAACAAAAGCCAATGTCGTTCAAGTGACATGCATTGTTCATTGTAGTTATTCAATATAGAGTGTCAACTGTATGACAACCTTCAATTATTAAACAAAAGCAACGTGTAGTTAATATGTATCCAACAAAAAGAAACTAAGCCTTTTTTATATTTGATGAAACTATTCTCTTTCTCTCTGAAATCACCTAAGCCAATTAAACATTTCTGCCTATCCTTTCTATCTAACAAATTTTGATATTTTGAACGGTAGTTGTCATAATTTGAGGACCCCAATCAACAATGTGATTCAACTTTTTTATGGGGCTCAACTTTGTTATCTTATTGTTTGTCCATGGAGAACATGTACTGATTAAAAAAGTTCGGAAAAGAGAGACTTAAAGACGGTCCCAAGGGCCTTTCTACAAAGCTAAAGCTTTCTTTAAAGAGAACCCCAATTTATTAAGATACTATAGATTAACCTTAGTCTAGCCTGACTAATCTGGATATGATTAAAGAGAGAAAGAGCATGCTTTTCTCTTTATCAGATCTTATGGGACGCCCTTTTTCTGGCTTTTGGAAGGTTGGGATGCGTACATCAACATAACATTCACGTGTACGATATCAGCGCTAATAAACTGGCGATATATCAACAAGATAAAGGGAAGAAATGAAGTGTTTGAGAAATTCGGAAATTGACTGATACGGTTCTGATCCAAATAAGATTTAGTTTGAAAAATGTCTAGCTGAATGAGGAGAGCTTGAGGGTCTGAACTTTGGACTTCTACTTTTATTGAGTTGCAGTCCTTAATAATTTGTCTGTTGACAGACCAGTAGTTGTCATAATCCGATCTGGTGGAACATTGTAGCAGCTTTGGTTTCAGCCCTAAAAAGGTTTTGAAGTCCGACAACCAATCACTTAACGACCTTATTTTGTAAGTTCTCAAGGTTCCTTACAATCTTAGATACAAAACTAAACTTTTCAATGGGGTGTTATGGGAGTTGTATTAATTTTTTACATAAATTATTTTTTCATACAAAATAACAGTGGTACATCCCTTAGAGGCTCATTGGCCAAAGGACGAGTGGTTCCTTATGAGAGGTAATTTTTATCATTTTATTTGGAAAATTAAGTTTTTTTTTTAATTAGTAAGGGCTCCTCAAAGATTTCCTTTAAAAGTGAGCACTTATTTATTAACTTTAGAAGTTGAACAGTGGTTCGTTATTTGACTAAATTAAAGTGTCCTTTTTGTAATTTTTCTCTCATTTGATAAGTTTCCGTGCCTGGTCTGCTTGATAGACAAGTTAACGTTACTCTCAACAAAAGTGGGAGACTCAGAGTCTCCATAATAAAGAATATTGGTGCCTAACCCATGATTCTAAGCTACAAAAATATGAAGACACCATCTCAAGTATAGGGATATATTGTCAACAGGCCTCCAATTTCTTTGGTAGGTGATGGAAAAATGACGCGAGAGAGACATGTTGTGACGGTCTCTCTGCTAGTCCAACTGTAACGAAGCTTCATAAGAAATGGGGACATGACTTTTGCTTCGCCTTGCTCAAGGTCTAACAGACATTCCAAGTCAAAACAAGATGATAGAGGCAAGAAATTTGGGAGGAAATGGAAGAAGTAGGGAAGAAGATTGGGATGGTTTCCATATGGTTAATGAAGGAGCTTGAAAGGTGCCAATCAATTTCTTCCGTTCATGCGTACCTCAGGAAGAGCACTCAGCTCGTCTGCAAATCAAAAGAGACAATGTCCATTGCCGCGATTGAACCAAAATCGTGAAGTCAAGAGGGAGGGAGAGAGATGGAATAGAGATAAGTTTGAGGTATGTAGGGATACCTACTGCCCCAGCAAAGAGCCAAAACTTCCACTTAACTCATTGTCCTTTTATGATACAAGACCTGCTGTCGGTGTTTTAAAGAGTTATCCTCAATCACTTCAACTTGTGTATCAGTGGCTTACCTTCTACAACACATGAAGTTGTACGCTCTTAATGCTCAAAATGAAGACTGGCCATCTATCGGCCCCCACCTCAAGCCATTATGCCACCCCCCCTCGGGGACACTAGACAAAGAGATTATCATCCAAATGCCAAAAGAATTTCATCATGAAACCCGTTTTTTGTCCACTACATAGGTGTGCTCCATGCATTTGGATGACAAGACAAAAAAACTACCTCTTTTATGAGGAAAACATGGGAGACAAGGATCGGGTTATTCACACCCTTTCTGAAAACATCAGTTTAGTAAAATTTGGTGTTTTATAAATATAGTTTTGACCGTCATCCAAACACTCTTTGATCGTCATTTTGGATGCAAAACAACATTTTGTTCCCACAACAGTCTTTTTAAGGGTGTTACAAGACATGCCCTATGTATGTTTTGATTTTATGAAACATGGCTGTATGTGATCATAAATATAACTTTTAAATCTAACAACCAAATGCTAGGCATAATTACAATGTGCTTGTGTGTGCGTAAACCAGCTTGGTGCCATCGCAGAGATACATGAACACTTTCATCGGCAGAGATAAAGAAATTTACATGTAAATTTTAAAAACTTTTACTTGTCTTATGTAAAATTTTTTAAAAATAATATTTAGGCCGGTGTTAAAATTTAAAAACTTTAATTCAGCTGTCCTGGTAAAAGATTTCCGGTTCCGCCACTGACATGAACACTTTCATTAGCACCGCTCATAATCATTCTATGATGATTCATAAGGATGCTCACAACAGACGTGGACTTGCGACTCAAGTGCCTTTCTGCCAAAAAATACTGGCCCTGCTACTGACCTCAACCCGTGGCTCTTGAATGGAAGGACTCGCCAACTTGACATCCTGAACTTGAGCGTCCCTAAGACCTCTGAGTATTTCTTTGACCACTTCAATGGCGATGTACGGAACCCGTGGTTCCTCATCCTTTGAAAAGGAAGAGTTCATGACAGAGCCAAAACGAGTGAACTTCATTTTCCTTCAGACCTTCAAGTGAAGCCCAATAAGATCTTAAAAGAACAAAAAGTAATTTGGCTTAAACGATCAGAACAAATTTTGACAAGCTACCACCTCTTGAATTGATGTTTAATAACGCCAAAAACTTCCACTAGTGGGGAAAAAAGGTTGCTTGAATTGATCAGCCGATTGACTACGACCAAGACCATTTTCATATCTGATGAACACTACAATTATAAGTTTTGGTTATGCAACAAGGTTGTTAGTCCTTTTGGGTGAGTAGGAGAGTATTTCATTCTACTTAGAAAAGAGTTGAAGCTCCTGCTTTTGGTGTCTTGGAGTGTCGCCCATGTCATGCTTTAGCTTATACATCAGTGATCTTTTTTGCAACACAAGAGGTTGTTGATACTTTCAAAATTCAAAATGAAAACTGACCGTCTATGGCGTTCGTCGCGCCAACCCTTCGGTGATAACATTGCAAGTCTTTTACTCATAGAAATTCTTCTTGTCGGAGAAAGTGTTCCAAAAATCATTACCAAACAAGAATTGCAAAACGAGGAAAAATGGTCAAAGACCAAAACGTGTGGGGTTCGTGAAGGAAGATAATTGAGATAGATAGAGAAGACATGGTGATGGGTTTGAACCGTGCTGCAGGTCCTCAAAAGGAGGACAATTCAGACAGAGAAATGGGAGCATATGACATTATTAATGGCTCCAATGCCAATAAAATATGAGACAGTTTGGGTTACATCTCAAGAGTCTGTCCCCTTAGAAAAGCTGAAAAGGACGAAAATAAAAAATTTTCATAAGAAAGAATTTAAAAGTGGTAGTTGGTGCAGGCGGTATCTATAGAAAACATGTTTAAAAAATAAAAACAACTAAAAATGTTAAATTGGGACAGATTGATAGAGAATTACACACTGTTTCATGAATCTACCTAAATTTTGAGACAGATTCATGAGTCAATAACAACTTATTATTGTTGTCAAATGAGTTATAAGAAGCTTTTACTCGTTTTGAATTTCATTTCTTAGTGGTTTTGAATTTCATTTCTTAGTGGTTTTCATTCTTCAAAATCTTTGAGAGTGTTTGATAAGAAAAGCACTGTCTTCTAAAACACATGTTCTCTATGCACATAGTTCGAGAACACTATGTTTTTGTTTTAAGAAATATGGTGTGTGATTATGGATATTGTTTTTAGATCTGGCAACTAAACTCTAGACATAATATACAACGTGTCTTGCAATAGAAAACATTGTGATTTCAGCATGACATTTTTTAAGGACGTGTTTCAAGAGCACAATGTTCTTCTTAACAAACCCCAGGTTGGTTTAGACAAGAGGCATGTCTCTTCAGCTTGAACAAACAAAGGAGAGTTATCGTACCGAAGTAAGTAGTGAAAGCAGGGGCAGAGTCACATGTGAGCAAGTGTGGGCAGTTGCTGACACAACCCAATAAAAACCCCTTATTTACATACTAATTTAACCTCAAATTTTTCACATTTACATATAAAATGTCCCTCAAATGTATGGTGAGCTCAGCTAAATATGTCCAGTTCCGCCACTGAGTAGAATGCAATCATTTGTTCTATACGTTCCCATCATTTGCTGCTCCGATCTTCGCATGGGTTATGAAAAGACAGTTGTGAAATTTCGTGGGGCTCTCGTTCAATTTTGCTTTCTTGTACAATTTCACTCCATCCACCTGACTAAAGGATTGAAAATAAGATTTTGAAGTTGAAAGCCACGAGTTGGAAGGTGCGGTTTTAATAGCATGAACAAGAGTAAATCATGCTTAAAAGAAAGATACAATTGTAATGAGCTGTACGAATCTTTAAATTTCATATAATGAAGGAGATTAAAAAAACTTATGTGTATCTTGTTTTGACCTTAAAAAAAAATTCATTTTTCTGAATGCACATGCTACCACTGCAAATGCTATTTCTAGTTGCACCACTTGATGTGGTGAACAATCAGATCACTCATTCAAATGGAACTTGGAGGTCTCAACTTTGAATTATGCCCAAGAACTCCGGTCGAAGTCCTTACTGAGTACATTAACGAGATGCTTCTCCTTTTATATTAGGGCGTTTATAATATTAATTATCTCTGTTAAGTATTTGACAACACTTATGTTGTTCAACTATTCTTAGTTTGGAATGCAGTAATTGTGATTTCCTCATCTATAAATAGAAGAGATATGGTTAATTTGTCATGATCAGTCAGTCTCAGATATATATGAAATCGTTCTCCAATTCGTCTCTTTGTTTCTCTTTTTCCCATCTGGTTAAACAATCGTTACTCAGTGTAGCTTCGCTGCAGTCCCTTTTGTCCAGGCCAGAAATAGCAAGGAGATTAACTGTAGCAACAGAATGAATAAGCATTCCTCTTTTGTCATTAAAACATATCAATTCTTGTTAGGAACTATACGGTAAAGACCATTCTTTTCTGCTTCATCCAATATGAGAATGTTTTTGCTGGTTTTCACAACCAACCAACATGGGGAGGAGAAAAGAAAGCGCAACTGCAGTAGAGTAATAACAGGAAAAGAAAAAAGTAAAGAGAAAGGAGGTGAGGAAATATGGGTCCTATACCTGTCAAATCCAGCAGTTTTTTCACCTACCTTCTGCATTTTTATCAACATAAGGTGACAAAAAATTTTACTTTGTTACCATGTAAACTTTTTCTGGGCTTTCTGCTCAACAGATCAACAGTTCAAATCATCATCTACGGCTGGGATACAGTTATATGGTCAGTGCCCATATGGGCATTCAAATCTTATTGAAACGACCCATGTGTCGAAGGACCAGGATGGGCCCTACCACCTCTGCCACACATGGCACCATATTGTAAACTAGAAGCAGATAACATAAGAAAACAGGATAATCTAAATAGATAAAACAAACAACATTCTTGAGATCCATGCAGTGTATTCAAGTATGAAGGCATATATATGAAGGTCACCTAACAGGAGGGACCTTCCCACATGGCCATAGTGGGACACATTCATCCGCGTTCTCTCCATACATGCCATGTTCGATTCCTCATATTGGCTGCCATGGCAATCATGGTGGAAGTCCCTTAGTGCAATATAAATAAATGAGTCACATCAGGGACACTAAAAAGGTGCTTGATACGAAAAAAGACGTTGCATTATTAAAAACACATGTTCAAAGAAAGAAACACAGTGTAACTACAAATGTTGTTCTCAGTTTTCAACAATGGTCTCAAATATAATCACGCTATAATTTTTCACAAGATACAATTTTTTCTTATCAAACACCATGTTAAGTTTGTTGTGATTGAATCCAAGTTGAATCTAGTATAGCCAAAAAATTCTCACCAAATCCGACCTCGTCAACTCTGCACCTATGGGACCTGCAGAAAATAGCTTGACAGTGCAGGTCAGATTTTGCCGGCTTACGAGTTTGCCAGGTCCACTTCATGCCATGCATCATGGAAGTAAGTTCCAGCATAAAAATTAATGATAATTCCCTAATTATAATGATTATTGATCATATCTTCCAAATGTCATCATCCATTGTTGATAATTAGTTGCTCTTCCATCTTAAGATTTCAGCATATTTCGCTGCCAACAAGAGCACCGATACGCTTGCCTAGCAGCAGATTAGTTTTAAGACTCCTACGTCAAAAGAAGATCAAACGTCAGTTTGTTAGCATAATCTGTTAAAGTATCGGCCTAAGATTGTCTAAAAAAAGGTGCAAGGTTAACTGCACTTAAGTTTCTCAGCAATGACACCGTAATGTGACCATGGCAATCGTGAACTGTAAACAGAACTCGCCGGTGGTTCCTTTAAATGGCGGAAAACGAGCACAACAGAAGTTGGCATCAAGGAAAGTAAATAGCCAGCGCAAGGAAGCAAATCATTGACACTCTTTGCCTTAATTGTCGTATGCTCCAGTCATTGAGACATGTTTGAGTTGGCAGCAAACTCGATATCCAGACTGAGTTGTAGTATGACCATAAGGTCACTGTACAAACCTCCTCTATACCTTAGACCAAATATATATGGTGTTCTACTTTCACTGATAGAACAGTTACATGACATGTGGAGGAGAAAACAGTGAAAGACACAATCGACAAGAGCTTTCAGTATGTCCAAAAGCCAGTATGATACTTGCAAATTGCACAATGCTAAGCAAAATTCCCTCCACTTAGAGTCGAGGGGACCAGGAGGTACACTTACATGGTTCCAAAAAGGAGTTCACTTGCATACTAGTTCTTTCCTTTCCACGATTCCATCTTTTAAGAACAACAATGAAATTCACTATTCTCAGGACCAACTAATCAAACCATGGACATGCTACCGTCGCCATCACATAACCTTTCAACTTTCAAGTCCTGAAGTTCTTTATATGATGAACATAAAAGAGAAAGATTCAGCAAGCTTCTCCTGCCACCCATCATCAGACTAAAACCGTAGAAGGCCTTCCATCACATGACAAATCTCCACCGAGATACTGATCTAGTATAAGAAAAAGCGACTCCTAATTCTATATTGATATATAACCTCCTCCAGGGCTGCTACTTCCACGGATTTCACATGTTTCTGTAAACTTGGAGGCAGCAGATCGCGCAGGTGATAATAGCGGAGAGCATCTTGCTTCGTCACTGGGATCCTTCCCTGGAACATAGGGTTGAGAAGCCAGATATTCAAGAGCAGTGACAATGTCTCCTATTAACGGGCGAGTGTTGGCCTGCTCTTGAAGACACATTGCAGAAATAGCAATTGCATGTTGCAGACTACGAAGAGGGTAACGACCATGAAGCAATGGATCAGCTAGTTGATTGAATCTTCTCCGGTCCTTTAAAAAGGGTCGTGACTGAAATCAAATGACAAAAGTATGAAGTCAAGAGGTAGACAGAATGAAATTTATATTCAACATAAGCAATGGCTGATCAGTACTCCGGAGAGCCAAAAGGACCCAACTTTATCAGCCACCATTCTCTAAATGACATTATTTTCACATTTTGGTAAATCACCAAAGAATTTGTTCAGCTTCTCAAAGTCATCCTCAGGAAGATGAAGTTTTGTAGACTAAATGAAACAAATAAATGCTTTTAAAAAATTTTAAAAACTAAACAAGAATGTAAAAGATCAAAAAAGCAGTTTAGACCATTTTTCTCCAAAGATCTAATAAACCTTCACTCAAAACAAATGTCTAAGAGATGGAGAAAGAAGAATGTCCGAATTAACATACCCAAGAAACTAGATACTGCTCTCCTTTTGGCTTGAGAGTATCAATAGCTTTTCTCCCCGTGATCAGTTCTAGTAAAACGACACCAAAACTATAAACGTCTGATTTTAAAGTGAGCTGACCCGTCATAGCATATTCAGGTGCACAATATCCGTATGTGCCCATAACCCTTGTTGAAACGTGCGTTTTGCCCCCAACAGGGCCAAGTTTAGCAAGACCAAAATCGGAGAGCTTCGGATTGAAGTCATCATCCAGCAATATGTTTGCAGACTTTAGATCTCGATAAATAACAGGTGGATTTGCTTTGTCATGCAAATACTCTAGACCTCTAGCTGCACCAACTGCAATCTTCATACGAGTATTCCACTCAAGAGGTCTTCTTCCAGGTTGGACATCTGAATTTGAAAAAAAAAAGTGCAAATTAACACTTGCATTCTTCAGCAATTGAGTTTCTGACAATAACATCTGTTCAGTCTCGGACCCAAAGAACTCGACACAAGCTTACAAATGAACCAAACAGAGGTGCATGTAGAAAACATGAAAACCAGTATATTCATTAAAATGCAGGTCAATTCAGAAACATCTTCACATCTACCAGCCTAAATAAAAAAAAAAAAGAAGAAAGAAAAAACTAAGAAGGTTCAGATCACAAGTGCGATATCTCATGTTACTTGGTTGAATGAAAACACTAGTTTGAAGAGCACAGGAAACATCTTCAGAAGAATATGAGTTGCAAAAAGCAAATCAATTTTCAAGAGAAAAATTCTACTTTGGGTAGACTTGGTATTTTGTCCAACCAAGAAGTTGACAATAACAAACACGTAATTTCTTGTACTAGTGCTTCTCTCGTGGATATGGCTTAGTTACCATGCTTTCAAGCATTTATCACAATGACAAACATGGCTTAACTAGCATAGAAAGACAAGATGATCAAACTGTTAGGTTCTCAAACAAATAGCTGATGCAATTTCAAAAGAATAGTGAGGCTAGAAACTCGTATTCAGAAGTTACAAGGGCCATGATGCCACACAAATACAAGCATTTTGATGATTTAATTGTGAGTCAGGTGCAAACATTTTGCTCTACAAGAAGACAACAATCCAAGAACAAAAATCAACCAGCATTTTCACGTACAATTGAAACATGACCGCAGATGGAACTGCAATTACTGTCGAACAGTAAAATCATTGCAAACCGATGTGAAATACCACAATAATCTGATTGCTGGCTAAAAATATGGCAACAGTCGTAACTAGTAAACATATGTGTTTCTCTGGTTTCAGTCATTTAATTAGCAGTTTAATCAAGCATATAAAGTTTATTTTGAACCTTGAAGGATAACACGCTAAAGATAATGAAATGCCCAATGAAGAACAATGCAAAATAATTAGACCAAGATACCTGGCAAGGAAAAACAGGATGGTAATTCACCAAGGCAAGAAAACAACGAAAATCAAAAGGAAGAACCATCTAAATTACCAAACAGATGGTCTTCCAAGCTGCCCATTGACATGTATTCATACACCAAAAGCCTCTGATCACCATCTGCGCAGTATCCAATCAGGTTAACAAGATTGGAATGGTGCAAAAGGCTTAACATGAGCACCTCCACAAGGAACTCACGGTTCCCCTGGAGCCCACTTCGATCAAGCTGCTTGACAGCAACAATCTGCACGAAAAACCTCACATTTTAGAAAGAAAATACAGGGACATACATAATCTCCAGACCAACGCAAAGATTTCACTACTTTTCAGTGCATTCTTAAGAACTCTAGCCAAATTTCAACATGAAATTCTCTATCACCGGCCCGACATTTGCTAAAAAGAATCGAACACCCTTACTTGGTCTGTACTCTCCAAACGACCCTTGTAAACCCGTCCAAAACCACCTTCTCCGATCAAATTTGTAGGCTTGAAATTCCTTGTTGCAGTTGCGAGCTCGCGGAAACTGAAGCTATGAGCGGATATTCGACCGTCATTTGGCCCATCGGAGCTACCCCTTCTGTTCCTACTAAAGGAGTTCGCTCGTCTGCCTGTTTCTGCAGGGGAAAGCGCCTAATTGATAACAGAGAAAAATGAATCCACATACAGGTGGATCTTCAGGGCGAGAACAGAACGCGATTTAAGAACAGAGAGAACGAAACCGAAAGCTCTACCAGGGGTCTCAATGTGAAAACCAGATCTTGAATTGGAGGCCGTCGTATCCTCTTCCTCGATCCTGTTCACTGCTCTTGACCGACTACTAACGCAAAGAAAGCAACCCATCTCAATAAAATGCACGAAACGGAACAAGACCAAACTTTTCTTCTGCACAAATTTCCCCCCGAAGACCACAGGGGAGGAAGCTCTAATTACAAGCACATTGTAATCTTTCCTTCACGAACTAATCACTGTGCCCGTTATGCAAGGAGGCAAAACATGTGCTGCAGATTACAGGGAAACCAAAAGAGAAAAAGGAGTTACTTTCAGGAAGAAAGTAGAGGAGGAAGGTGGATTGAAGAAAACCAACGATGGCTATCAGCTAGAAATCTACAAGGAAAGAAGCGTGAAACGTGAACACCTCACCTCCGAGTCACAATGTTATAGAAGCACCCAATTCCTTTCATCTTCTTCAGCATTAAAGAGATCGCATGGGATTTCCCACTAAAGCACAGGGTGGGGGGGAGAGAGAGACAGAGAGAAGAAAATGTAGAGAGGGGGAGAAGCAATTCAATTCAATCCGCGTGGGAGAGTACTAAATCTAGCCTGGCTGGCATCACACACACGCATACAACTCCCTCTCGGCCGTCCTCCCACCCCATTGTTGTTATAAGGGGAAGGAGGGAGTGGGGGAAGGTCGTCGTGGCGTCCTCAGATCTGAGACAACCGCCCCTCAAAAACTCAAAGAGAGAAAAGAAATACTTTGCTATTCTTAACCCGGGTTTAACCGCAGCACCGAAAGCACTCTCTCGCTCTCTCTCCCCCCAAAAAGGGTAAGTTATACGGCAAACTGGGCAGCCATTAAGCGCCTTAATGACGCTTCAACCAGAATGAGGCAACGTAGACGGCATGCGTTAGAATCAGATACTGCCAAAAAATAAAAGAAGATTGTACGAGTATTCATCTTCTTGACGAAGATTCTTTGCAGACTACCAACCTCCACAGTTTATTGCAATTCGAACTCCATTCTCGCATCAATTGAGGAAAACAAAACAAGAGAGAGAAAGAGAGGGGTAAATCCGGCCCTCGTTCACCGCAGACCATCACTAGCAGGAACAAATAAAACAAGAGACTTCTTTTTTTTAACAAAAGTGAACAACCGACTCAGATAAAAATGAAGGAAAGAAGAAACCAACCCACCTTACACGGGACTACTAGGGAGTGAAGAGCAATGGAAGAGCCCCTGAAGACCTTGAGGTGGTGACGGTACCCTGCCATGATGGCCATCAGGCGAAGACCATCGTGGCCAACGACATCATGGCGACCACCACGCCCCCCCCCCCCCCCATCACCATTCATGAGTCCAGACCCGAGTGCTGTCCAGATAGAGAGAGAGAGAGAGAGGACATGATAATGATGCCGACGGCCATGAAAGAAATTTGTCTAGAAAGGAAAAGAAAAAAGTTCACATTCGGTTCTACTTCTTCAGAAGCTACGCGGGTTCGATTTTCTCGACTTGTTAAGCCAATGCGGTTGGACTTCGTGAACAATGCCTACGGAAATTCCTCCTCCGTCCTCCCCGCAAATCTTTCTTCATTTTCTCGTGAAGTTGAAAAAGAGAAAAATTTGATCTCGCATGGGAAATCGTTTTCTGAAAAATCGTTTTCATTGTTCGCTGGCTTTGACTCACAAAAGCCAAATCTCACCCACCACCCACATCTCTCTCTCTTTCTTCAAGCGGCTCGGGCGACCATTCTTTATTACAGCAACACCATGAAAAGGATCAGAAGTGGACATCCTTCGTCGAACCGTGACCGATCTTATGTGCGTTGCTTCGAGTCAAACTCAATGGGTTGACAACCTGTGACACAGATGAAAAGATCAGGCGATCGATCGTACAAAAGACACCAAATTTCTCTGCGCTATCAAGTTTCTGAGGATATGTGGAGACTCATCCATCTGTAGAGACCCATGTCTGAAGCAGTGATTGTTCTTAGTAGACCCCAAGTTAGGCTCTTCGGACACCAACACCAGTGACAGGTTTTGCTTTGATGTAAAGATTCCGAACCACTAAACGTGCATTTGCGTCAAAACAAATTTCTTCGAGATCAAATCAGCTGTGCAAACGATGAATTTGGCTACCTCAGCCGGATTTTTTTTTTTTTTACGTCTTTAAAAGCCATAGCAAAAAGTAAGTAGACGGCTAGTCGCTTGGCCACCGTTTTTATCAACAAACAGTTTTTTTAGTAAGACAAAATAAAAAGTCAATTATCGGTCGTTATTTTTTTTAGTCACTCAACTATTTAATATATTTTAGAAAGGATTAAATTATAGTTTCGAAATTTTAATAGAAATTAAAATATAATTTATTAAAATTTTTATACAACATAAATGATTTTTTTTAAATGTAATTGTAAAAAAATTTGAAGTGAAGCCAAGGCCTGTTCCCCTTAGCCACGTCTACGTCTATTTATAGATGAATAGTTGAAAAAAAACAACAAGAAAAATGTAAACTAGATAAAATACCTATAACTTTATTTTTCCTTGTTTTTCTTTGGTTAGATGGTTGTAGATCAAATTGCCCTTGTTTAGATAGTAGAATAAATCTCAAAAAATAGAGTTATCATTCAATTCACACACACACACATATATATATATATATATATATATATATATATATATATATATATATATATATATATATTGGTGGATATGTTTTTTTTAATTCTTGTTATATTAAAAAATATTGCAAATTGAGTATTTCGTAGCCAAAAATGACCAATGATTTGCGGTTGAGGAACGAACCATTTGTGACACTTTTTAGCATTGTTACTCATCCAACAGTGGACGGCTGATTTCAATACCTCTACTGGCCATTTGGCAATCATTTTCTTTCCCTTTTATCAACTTTTATAAATTCAACCACAGAATCATAGATATATGTGAAACATCCAAGACTATATATGTATATATATATCTTTAAATCTAATCTATACATTAGATACTGTAATTATTTTATATTAAATGACTTAACCTTTAACTTACGAAATTCCGTTTAACCATTCTATTTTTGGGACCTGCCATATTATTCATGGCTTTGTTACTTAGAAATGAAAAAGTCTCTCCTACACTGTGTTGATTATTTCTTGTGAAGCTCTTCATGAATTGGCAATTACATAGACCATAAGTTTGAAAGCTGTTAGGGATTCATAACCTTACGTGTTATCGATTGCTAGTTACATATTGCTTGGTCTTTAAATTTTATTTTGATTAAGTGCTGGTTCAGTAGAAGCGTTTGTGTGGGCGCCCGCCCTTAATTGGTGCAACTGGATCCCACGCCCAAGCGGAAGACCAAGTCCACCATGTCCTCTTTGAATTAATTGTAAATTGGCAAAAAATATTTGAAAAAATGTATAAAAATAGTTTAAAACTTTTCAAATCTTTTAAAGGAAAGCTAAAAGTTGACATACGTGAAAGGCCATCAGGTGCTCGGCCCAATGCCCATTTCTTTTTATCTTTTTATTTTTATTTTTTTATCTATCTTATGTGAATTAAATCAAAAGCTCAAATTATTTCTGATAGGTTTATGATTTGAGAAAAAAACTAGAAGAAAAAAGTGTCAAGAATACTAAATGATTAAAATGTTCCTCATTTTTTTCTTAACCATTTCAATATAATAGATCGAACGGCTTTAGTTAGATGATTGGACGACTCTTAAAAAAGTATCAATTTATGTATATATATATATATATACAAACCAAAGCAATGATGTAGTTAATTTTTTCTTTGAAACTTATTGGTGAAAAGTAATATTTTTGGTGTTCAGGTTGGACCCATCTCTCCTTTTCAGACATTATAAAAGAGATGGTAGAAAAATTTACTATTGTGATTCACTGGATCTTATTCTTTTTAATGTCTTATTCTTTTTGTCCGTTTGACTTATCATTTCACAACAATGATTGGTGCAAAACGCAGTTTAAGGAATGATGTCACACATTAACTTTATTCATATTTCCCGAATCTTTAGAGTGAAAACTGACCCTACCCATCTTAAACTATGCAACATATTGTAATATAAATGAGCAAAACGCGCACACCTTCAAATCCTAACAAAAGATATGATAACTAGTTGCACATTTATATTATTAGATGTAGTTGAAATATATATATTTTTTTTACTATTTGCCGAAATATTGAAATTTTGTGGAATATTGTATTTTGTCTTGCAGTTCTTGGTAGCCATCAGTCCCCTTGAAATGCGCCGTTGATTGCTAGTAAAAAAATGAAAGCACTTCTTAGAAGTTGTACCCTTTGAAAACTATGGATTATCTGACCATGGTCTTCATAGGCTGCTCTTACATCACAGGGACCCAAATTTCTTTAATTTCTAAGTTCATTCTTAATCAACTTAAGAATATTTGAATAGATATGCGTGATGCTCTATAGTAAAACATTAAAATTGAACTTAGTTGGCTAAATTTTGAACAAGGTCATTGATGTCATATTGTTCGAGTTTTGAGAACGTAGCGTGAGGTGAGCCCGGGCGAGACCTTTCAGGACAATATGATGATAAAACTAAAACAATAAAATGACAAAATTAAACACGAAGAACTATTGTTTCATGAACCTCTTCTAAACTTTGGGACATATTCATAGGACACTTAGGCAGTGTCTCTATTACCAAACTACCCCTAAAGGGGATAGTGGGAAACTCAAAACCACGTAATCAAAAGGCAAGAACCAAAGTCCATTTCGGGCACCTTATATGGCTGAACCCAGCTATAACCTTTTTATTAGTTTAGAACATGTATGGCTGTGTGGGCGGTCGCCCACACAAGCTCGCATGTCGTTCCGAGACTAGATCAGAAGAACCCCTACTTACGATTTGTATATATATTCACTCCCAGTGCAATATCCATGCTAGGATTTTAAACACAAAGGATTTTTTTAAATGAAAAAGAGGAGATTCATGGTTTCCACTAAGTATGTGTGTGTGAACTTATCAAATTAAGAAGACAAGGCCAACTATGTCCCATTAAAGAATAATGGGAAGAAGGGATCAAGAGAGGACTAAAACATATTAAGTAAATAAGTGATTTTCCTTCTCTAATGAGCAAGAAAAAGGAAGTGATTGGATGAGGCTTGTCATAAAAGTCAAGCCAATGCCAATACCCAAGCACAAGTCAGTGATTTTCAGCTTTAAAAATTTGATTTATGGGTGAGAAAATTGGGGGACTGATTGGTGACCCACAATGATGCAAAAGTCAAGCCAATACTTATTGTGTTGCTTGCACAAAAAGATGTTATCAATTTGGTGGAAAAAAAAAAAGGGCTGCAAGCTTTGGTAGCTTTATTATTTTTCATTTTAAAACAAGATCAACCTTGTGAACATAGTGGCTGCAATGCATGTATTTAAGATTGTGTACTCGTTTAGAGTTATGGAAAGGGTTGTTTGGCAACACTAAGAATATGTTGTTGTTCTCAATTGGCGGCCAGAATACCGTCTGTGTGTTGCATGTATCTGTCTCCAAAAGTAAGGTAAATTCATGTAACAATAGAACTTGATGTTCAATGAATCTACCCTAAGATTTAGACAAGACTTATAAGATACTCACACAGTGTTCCAATTACCAAATGGCTCCCAGAAACAAGAACATAAGGTTTCTTCTCTTTCCCTTGCCGCAAGGGGCTAAAGATGCATTGTTTTGAATAGAGGGTTGATGTCCCATGAATCAAACCAAGGACTACTAGCAGTCACTAGTCCCACTCTTACACCAAATCTCTTGGGGCTTGCACCTATAGAATTGCAAAACCAGCTAGTCTCATTGATACGATTGAAGACTCTAAATCAATTTCCAATGCCGTCATTTTCTTGTTTGAATTTATTTAAGATGTTCTTGAAAATAGAACTAAATGCGTTAATTCTTTTTGAAACCAATTGCGGGGAACTTCCCCCTTTTCGTTGATGAGAAAAAGTATATTAGAAAGAATGAACTAGATACATTAAAAGTTGGTCATAAGACTGGAAAGATCTTTAGTGACTTATAAATGGAGTTGTTAAAGTGGTTGGTTGTTCTAGTTCCTAGTCTTTTCTAGGTCGTAAGCAAAGCTCTTGGGGAGGCAAGTCGAACCAAGGGCCCAAACCAAGTATGGGAGTGGGTTCTGTCGTCTCAAAAATTCATATAATCAGCTTCCGTAATGCTAATACTGAATCTAAATGTGTTACTTTCTTTTGACAGCTAAAGTCTCTCATGTTAATGGGACGCCTTCTCTTACCTTCCAACAGAAAATATATTGTCTGAAAACGTTCAAGTTTTGGGTATACTTTCTCTAGTAAATTAATCTTAATCTCATTGAAGAATTGCCTTATGTATGTCTCTTTCTAGTTGAAAACCTTTATTCATTTTCTTTTGGAATAGTAATATGAGGTTGGCATACCCTTGCCTGTGTATTAATGAACAGAAGCCATACATAGCAAAAATGTACAAAAACAATAGTATGTTGCTCAAATTATTAGGCTTCCAGTGAGGAGCATTATCCTTCTAGCATTGATGCAATAAGGGTTTAGCCACATTGTCAATCTACAATATACTGAATTTGTTGTATCCTCATGATATTAACATCCATAAATTTTCTCACAGCACTCACCAGGTATGATCTAACCCTACACTCTCACCCAGCGGCAGAGCCAGAAATTTTATGCTCGGAAGGCGCTTATAATATAAATAATCAATATTTGAAAACAGGAATGTGAAAATATATGTATTATGTAGGGTTGGTGTGAGCAATCACCCATAAAAGACCACATGTGGCTCCGCCGCTGCTGACACATGTCGAGTTGAGTGAGACAACTCTTTTAAAGAGTCTGTGCTACTTAGAAACCCACCTTACAGTCTTCCACTATAAAGCCAACAGCCATCTGCCAATTAACTTAACTTAGCATCTTTGGCACTATCTTGGAAGTCAGTGCGAGCTGCGTGTTCGAGGGTCGAGCACATTGCATGAGTTCGGCGGCCTCAGAACACACTACCTCGCCATTCCAGGACAAAATGGAAAAACAACTTTTTCTTTTTCCCATTTTTGTCTTTATAGGAAGTCCCTTTATTCCATTTTTTTTTAAAGTATTTTTTAGTTTCAATGCGTGGGGTCGAACATAAACGAAATTTCATTTGGGTGCGGATTAGGGGTACCGGATATGGCCATCACCGGATCTAATCATCCGGATATCGCTTGATCTGCCTTGCAATGGGGTTCAGATCCAAGTAACCAATACAAATCCTATCCGAATCAGGTTTACATGGGGGTGGACTTTAGATCCGTGGATCTCAGATCCCCAAGGATCCGAGTTCAAGGACGATCTGAAAGCGAACTTTCGTATCAAATCCAACAACTTGAAATCATATATAAATTAATCTCAAACCCGGACAGAGTTCCGATGATTATTTGAAATCGGATTCGGTTTCACTTTTGAGTAGAAAAAAATTCGATCCAAAAGAACTTGTTTTTTCAATTTTTTTTTTTTTTCCAGATCCAGATTCAGACGCAATGGCAGCGTTAACGAGTTAAAGTTCGGGTCCATCGACACTCAACCCAAGTCCGACTCGTTTGCACTCCCAAATCGGACCCCGGACCAAACCCAGAACCCGCTGAATT
Source organism: Nymphaea colorata (assembly GCF_008831285.2). Classification (NCBI taxonomy): domain Eukaryota; kingdom Viridiplantae; phylum Streptophyta; class Magnoliopsida; order Nymphaeales; family Nymphaeaceae; genus Nymphaea; species Nymphaea colorata. Next base: position 18,902,945 of record NC_045139.1, read on the forward strand.
CGGGGAAGGAACCATCACCTCCCAGAACCAACCAATGGGAGAAAGGACAAACACGCAGGGAAAGCCGCTTGCGTCCTAGTTGGGGGGGAATCTCTTTTTGTGGGTCCCACACCAAAGGACAGTTACGCCCCCGTCCTTCTCCGCCAAAACCCGAAGAGAAGACCGTCCGTCCGAAAAGACATCGGAGGGCGAGGTAGTCACATAGGAAAAGTCAAAGCACAATCCCGTCCGTAAATCGGGTCACGCTCCTTCCCCCCCTCGTCTCCACTCCCCAGGCTAAAAAGGTAAACGCCGCGGAGCAACCGAGCGAGAGAGAGAGAGAGAGAGAGAGTGGGGAGGAGAGAGAGGAAGAAAAAAGGAATTTGTTTTATTTTATTTATATTTTTCGAGCCCCTGTTTTTGGAGCGGAAGGAAGGGTTGAGGGAGAGAGGAAAAACGAAAAAAAAAAAGAAAAAAAGAGAAAAAGGAGAGGGAGGAAAAAATGGGTAAAATCGTGGCGGTGGCGGAGGCGAAGACGAAGAAGAAGAAGAAAGGAAGGCCTTCCCTCGTTGATCTCCAAAAGCGGTCACTCCTCCAACAGCAACAGCAGCAGCAGCAGCAGCAGCAGCAGGACCAGGACGAGCAGCAGCAAGCGAAGAAACGAAACCCTAACCCTAGCCCTAGCCCTAGCCCTATCCCTAACTCTAACCAGCCACCTAACCATGTCAATTCCAGAAGCCGGAGCCCTGCATCCAAGCCGGATCCGATCCCCAAGCGCATCACCAGGAGGCAGGCCAGCCAGATCCAGAAGAAGGACGAAGATGAAGAGGAAGGGGCGGCCGAGGAGGAGGAGGAGGAGGATGATGATGAGGACGATGAGGAGAAGAAGCAGAAGAAGTTGAAGTTCGTCCTCAGGTTGCCCCGCTCCTTCCACCCGCTCTCGGCTTCGTCCCTGGAGAGCTCGAGGGACCGCGTCGATGCCGAGGCCTCCGGATCGGACGATGAGTCGGAGAATGGCGAGAAGCCGCTCAAGAAGCGTAAGATCGACGCGGTTTCTGAGTCGAAGAAGGCTGCGGTGTGCAATGGATCGGCGGGAGACGGCGGGAGAGGCCCCGGATCTCCGACAAGGAAGGTGAGCTTCTTTAGCAATTTTTTTTTTGTTTGATCTGGGATGATTGAAAGATTCCGCATCGTTTTTGGGTCCCTTGTCAGTAGGAAGTGATCGACTGCTCGTTTTTTGGTATATGCCGTACGTTGACTAGTTTACGCGAGATTCAGGTTGATATTTCGTTATTTCTTTTTCCATGGATTAATACGAGAAACACTTCTAGTGGCACTGGCATAGCGCAGCTCCTTTTATGGAAGTAAATTGGTGAAACTGAAGGCTTCTATACTGGGTCTTCCTTGGCAGGACATTTGTTGATTCCTTTACAATTTATCCTGTTTTAGACAAAATGAATTTTCAAATGTCGAGTGTTAGTTACGAATAAAGTAAGCCTCCCAACTGGGTTGGACGCTGTTTGGCTCCATTCTTTGTAAGGATCGTTTCTTTTGGTTTTTCTGCTCTGGGACAAGTAACAGATCGATCTCGAGAATTTGGACTAAAGGGGAGCCCGTGGATGTGATTCCTTGGTCCTTGCAGCTGTTGTTTTCTTCTTTTATTTCAAATAGGTGCGTCTTAAAGTTTCCGTGCTAATTAGAGGAAAGGCTCTTCACTAGAACACTTCTGTATCCTAACTTGCAGAACCGTACCATAGATTCTGCACACTTTTACGTTTTGAGAGGCTTCATGAAAAACTCGTTTTTGGCAAATGGAAAGCTGAGCTTTTCTCTACTGTGGAAGTAAACTTTCCTTGATACTATAATTAATACGGGTATATGACACAGAGTGGCCTTTAATAATTTATTTTTTCCCCCATCAGCAGAATAACTTCATTGTTGTTCTTTTTCAAATTTAGCATTTACAATAAAAATGTGCATGAAGAAGGCGTATCTTCTGGTAAAGTACTTGAAGTTTCATTTATGAAGAGCTGGAGATTTATGTTTTAGTTACAACTTTTATGCAAATTTTTCATTGTTTTATATTTCTTGATTTTTTTCATGCCCTTTTTATCATGTCGTAGTATTAATAGTTTATATAACATTCGCTTCTTGCTTCACGCTTCAGTACTTGGTATCACAGTGGGCGCAGGGGTCAAACCGATAGTGTGGAAATAGAGTCAGAGATCGAAGTTTCTTTGACCACGCCCTTTTGATGCTATCTCACTATTTTTAATTCAAAACATGACTCAACTGTCACTCTACTTCTGGTTTGGCTGATTCATCTAAAGGTCGACATTCTTGCCTCAGTTTGGGCATCATTTTGGACCAACTTCACCAAGCGTTTCTGACCTGTCACTCCAGTTGAGTCTGAGTTTTTGCTCAACGGTCTAGATATGGAAACACGCTTGGCTCAAATTACTCATCAAAATTATGGGCTGACCGACAGTTATATACAACCAGGATTTAAAGTGAACTCGTTGCATGATGAACTTAGTGCACCGCTTTTACATTTTCCGATACAAATTTACTTATCAAGGGCGGTGTTTCTAAAAAGCATGCAGTGTTGGTTAAAATCACAGGAAATTTTGTCCCTTTGACCTTTCACCGAAAGTTATTCCGCAAAATTTGATTTTCTTGATTCACAAAACCCTTTTTCCATAGGCCACTACTAACACCTTCTGTTGTTTCCCTCGTTTGTTCCTGTAAAGATTTTTTTTTTCCACATTCTCTCCCAGCGCAGCTCATGTTATTTTGTTCGAACTGCATTATGGGATAACATATAACTGTCCAGTTTGACCAAACATTGCTCTCTGGTTTTTCTTTTGTCATAGAACTGTTTGTAAAATTGATAGGAAAGTATGGGGCCTATAGTTTTAGGAAAAGTTACTCCCGGAGTTGAAATAAGTATGTTGAGAATCTTTTTTTCTCATTGCTAAGCAAAGTTTTGAAATATTTTGATGATATACAGCGTACAGAAAGGTCCCACATTTGTTGACTGAAATTCTGAAACTTGCAAGGTCCTTGCCTCCTATCAAACAGCATATAGCATTTATTCAGGATTTTTTAAGTTCTTGATTTGAAATATTTACATATTTTTGTGGCTTGCGTTATGACATTATTCTTAAATGCTTTTTGTCTAGGCGGATAAGAAAAGGAATGACCAGAAAGGAGTGGATCCTACTCCAGGTAAAGTTTACTCTTTATATATATTTATATATATAGATAGATAGATAGATAGAGAGCGAGAGAGAGAGAGAGAGAGAGAGAGATGTACTGTTTTTTCCTTGAGGAAAGTTATGCATTCTAAAAAGTTATTTTTCTTGTTTTGGCTCAGCTGGAGCATACATACATAAATATGTATATGTGTGTGTGTGTCTATATATATATATATATATATATATATATATATATATATATATATAGAGAGAGAGAGAGAGAGAGAGAGAGAGAGAGAGAGAGATGTACTGTTTTTTCCATGTGAAAAGTTATGCATTCTAAAAGGTTTTGTTTCTTGTTTTGGTTGAGCTGCAGCACCCTCTGGTTCTACCCCTGGAACACCTTTGCCACATGTTAAATTGCTGCTTTTTATTCTCGAGCGTCTTCAGAAGTATGTGAAACTTCCGATGAAGAAGTTGCTTGCTCTTCAATGTCCCTCATCCTTTCTTCATTTCCTGATTTTTCTGTTCTTGTTCTATTTTTGCATATGAATTGCAGAAAAGACACTTATGGTGTGTTCTCTGAGCCTGTTGACCCTGAGGAGGTAAGCCTCTTTCAAAGCAATACAATTTTTTTCCAAAACTTTTCCCTCCCTCTATTTCTTTGTTTATTTTCAGTTGCACTAAAATGAATTAGCTGTCAGCTTCCAGATTATCATGATATTATTGAGCACCCAATGGATTTCAGCACAATCAGAAAGAAGCTTAATACTGGAGTTTATACCACTTTGGAAGCGTTTGAGGTTGGTTAAAACAAAGCCAATCCAATATTCATACCATAGCCTTTAGTTGTCGTATTGTCATTAGTTGGAAACAAGTTCGGACTTGGTTAAAAACTACACACATGCACATGCATGTTAATAGATGTCTGTTTACATGCAAGCTGGAATAAACATTTAGCGTTTTTATTATGTTTGGTTATGCAAAAATGTAGCAACGTTTATGAACATATTCCGAGTGAAATCTATTTCATCTATGTGCAGAGTGACGTATTCCTGATATGCTCAAATGCAATGCACTATAATGCTCCTGAGACCATCTATTTTAGACAGGTAGAGTATAATTATGTATTTGTCTGCATGGTTGGTCTATGTGTATCTGTTTCTGGTTGTCTAACTTTAAACTTTTCTGCCTCAACCAGGCACGTGCTATTCAAGACCTTGCGAAGAAAAATTTTCAGAATTTAAGACAAGATGGTCATGGTACAGAACCGGATTCCAGACCTCAAAGGGGTAGACCTAGCTTGGTAAAGAAATTCATGCGCCAGTCTGCAGGCAAATCACCCTTTGAAACTGCTGGTTCTGATTCAGATGCCACACTTGCTAATGCTGGAGAAAATTCTCCATGGTCTAATGCTAATGATGCTAAGAAAAAAACGGCGGTATCTGAGAAGCCTTCCAGTCTTGCTGATACTTCTATAAAAGCTTCTGTGGTCCTTCGCAATGGCGACTCAAGTACATCGCTTGCAGAATACAAATATGAGAAAACTGAAGAAGCTTCATGTATGTAATCCTTGTATACATAAATCTCTCTCTTCTCCCCCCCCCCCTCCCGCCTTCCCTCTTCTCACATATATATATGCATGCACTGCATGGGGGACATCAGTTGTGCTTTGTGGTATTGTAATTTCGAGCTTTAGTAGTAGGATTTTTGGATTATGTGTTTAACAATATTCTTCTTTGTCAGTTATCAATCACAGAGTAATAAATCTCAAGCAGGGACGAAAACCCAATATATCTGAAGAAAATCGCAGGGCAACATATAAGCTTTCAACTCAGTTGGCTGGTAGACCTGATCCAGTATTTAGCATTTTGGATGTAGAAAAGAAGCAGCTTTTACCTGTAAGCAAAGTCACTATTGCCCAAGTATTTCCTTTAAGCACTGCATATCTTTGTTGCACCTGATTGGTAGCCCAAATTGATTTTCACCTGAGTGATGGCTTCTTATATTACTGAACCAACTGTATGAATGCACCAATTCATGATGCCTTGTCTCTGACGAAGACATGGTCAACATGGGGAAGTTGGTTGGGTTCCACTTGATATGTTGGGATTAATTATGTGATGATTGTGTTTGTCTAAGTTTGTTGGTCAGCACTCTAATCCTTGATATCCTGTTCCGGTGTTGCGCTTTGATGTTTTGCTTGGATTTTGAGAAACCTTGATTTCAACTGCTGGCTTTGGAAGCTCATATTTTAGATGAACCAGGTTGGGGTTCACATTGAACATGCATATGCTAGAAGTCTGGCACGGTTTGCTGCAAGTCTTGGGCCAAGTGCCTGGCAGGTTGCTGCACGTAAGATTGAACGGGTCCTCCCCCCTGGAATGAAGTTTGGTCCTGGGTGGGTTGGCGAGGCTGAAGCTCCACCCAGCATGAAATCCCTGGTGGAATCTACACCTGCTGTTTCTGCACCAACGGTTGATGCAAGGTGTAATGCACCGCCTGTTTCTGCACCAACGGTTGATGCGAGGTGTAATGTGCCCCTTGTTTCTGCACCAACGGTTGATGCGAGGTGTAATGTGCCCCCTGTTTCTGCACCAACGGTTGATGCGAGGTGTAATGTGCCCCCTGTTACTACACCAACGGTTGATGCGAGGTGTAATGTGCCCCCTGTTACTACACCAACGGTTGATGTGAGGTGTAATGTGCTCCCTGTCACTGCACCAACGGTTGATGCGAGGTGTAATGTTGCCCCCGTCACTGCACCAACAGTTGATGCAAGGTGTAATGTGTCAGACAACACTCAAGAATCTTTGAAGGTACCAGTCCCCGAAGGCCAGCTGAACCCAAGGGTCACCTCTCCACATTTGCTTGCTGCTAATCGGATTGTTGATGCCAGGGAGGGTTTTGGAAATCCAAGAATCTTAAGCAAAGAGAATACCAAGACGTTATTCAATCCTGCTGTTCATGGTGCCAGGTTTCCTTTTCAGCATCACCAGAATGTCAGTGCTCAGCCATCTCTTAATGGCTTCACTGGTGGATATCCTATGGCCCATTTGGCTAAGCAAGCCCAAGGAAGCCCAGTTATGCCATTAATGAGGCCTGCCAAACAGCAGGAAAGCATCGGTTTGTCAAACTCAAAGTCTGGCAAAGAAGCAATGTCTTCTCGTCTGCTTGATATGGCTAATAGAAACAACATTATCCAGGCGACCCCATCGAAGCAGTTGGCATCCGAGCAATTTAGGCCTCCTTCCGACAGAAAAGCACGGATAGACTCTTCAGAAAATTCTAAGCCAGAGAATGCAGTATCTGCAACTGATCATAGTGATAATCAATTTGTATCTGGGAATGGTGCCCGTCTACAAGCATCCTGGCGAGGACTATCATTGCAGCAGAAGCTGGATACGACCCCTCCAGATCTGAACATCGGCTTCCAGCCTCCGGGTTCTCCAGTGAGGCAAAATTCTGGCGTACTAACAGAAACACAGCAGCCTGATTTAGCCCTGCAGCTTTGAAATCCTTTTTGACCTAACTGTGTTCTCTTGACATGGAGAAGTTGTACTTGTGAAGTAGCTGAAAAAGGCTTCTGCTCCCAGTACCCTTCGTACAAAGCTTCAGGGTTGGTAGGCGAGCACTGGGGCCATAATAAACTGTGGAAGAATGGTGGTGACCGGAAGAGAAGGAAAACGGCCGGAACTGGTTCTGTTGTAAAAGAATTAGATATCTGTACAGATTAGTGTACCAGATTTTAAGATGTAGGCGGGTGCCATTTGTATCATTCAAATTAACTATTTAAGTTGTAGAATATTCAGAGGTAGCCTTGCTTTCGTTTTGGCCTTCTCATAGTTGAATATTCGACTCTACGTACTCAGGACAGTTATTGGTTCAAGATTTGCCTTCTTGATTAGTTACGCCGCAAAAGATCCATGGTTGCGTCAAGGTGCTCCTTTAGCCATATACGTATATGTGTATGCAGGTACTAGATGTTAGTACCTTTTAGCTAAAACTTTTTTTTTAAAAGAAGAATAATTTATGTTCCTTATCTCGCGAAGAAAGTTAAGGAGTTTGATATTTGGAACACATTCTTTTGGCGTAATCTGGTGGAGGTTTGCGTGTCCTCAGCTTGGTTTTGAAGACAAATTCTACGTGCATTAGAAGCACCTAGGGATTGATGTTTCACATTTTTGGAATTTACGTTTCACAACGCAGTCGAATTTATCGGGATTTTATGTGTTCCCATGAAATTAGCTTTGATTTAAGATGATACAATATAAATTTGAATTCGACCATCTGCAGTTATAGATTGGAATTGGAATTCTTTTCATCTACTTATAATAATGCAAATCATATTTATAGGGCTGTGAAATCCACAAACCTGTGCGCGCCCGAGTAAAAAGCCAAGTCGATAGACATTACTATTGCTACCATGCCTGATGTTAAGTTTTGTTGTTTCTTTTTGGCCAACAGAAGCACATAAACGAGACAAGCAATGATTCCATTAGTTGTCCCCAATTCAAATTGATTATGCCTACTTTTCTTCGGAGAAACACGGATCAGCATAATGTGGCAACTTATTAGCTGAGAAACGGATTTTGAAAAAATGGAACTCGAGCAAATATTTCATTTGAGCGGCAACATCTATTCTTGATCCAAAAACGGTCGTATGTTTCCGGATTTTCTAACATAAGCCAATTTGCCTTTGACAACTTTCAACATCTAGTTTTACTTGTCATTTTGGAAATTATCTGATGTTCCCGATGTTGGTAATGTCGAGATACCTTTTTTATGTAACACAAACAAAAAGAGCGGAACTCCAACCAAAAATGATTTATCCGTTACTGAAAGTAAAAAACGATCACACCGTCTGAAGTTGTATATGTTGATGAAGGTTGAAAATCACTTCAAAATTCGTGTGTGTCTGAAAGAGAAAGAGAGAGAGAGGGAGAGAAGTTCTGTGAAGGCACAAAGCACAGTGATTTATTGACGGAGGTGAAAATGCAATGGGAGCATATGTACAGGGCTTTACAAGGAAAGGAAGCGATCAAATGCAGCAACTCTATCGCTCTTCAAGGGAATGAATTTTCTGTCAACCACAATTTCTTGCAGCAGCTAACCGTGCTTTCGCACGTTCAAGACTTGGCTCATAACGACGTAGCCCATGCCATGATTCTGTTGCGCCACTGCCAGATGAGTTCAGTCTGTTTAACTGCTCGTGTAGGGCTTCCAAGTTAACTAATGGAACAGTTGTTGGCCTCCCATGAGCGCACTGCACAAGGTGAGAATACAATTGCTCCTCGCACAAAATCTACAGGCCGGGGAGAGAGAGAGAGAGAGAGAGAGAGAGAGAGAGAGAGAAAGAGAACCTGAAAACAAAGTGAGGTTCGCTTCAACTCATCCACAATGAGAGAGCACTCTGAGGGTAGTAACGTGTCACCAAACATTATAGCACCTTCATTTATTTTGCATCAAAAGAGCTTTCAGAAATTGCTACCGTTAAAAGTGCTGCAAACTTGTTATTCAACAACAAATACAACAGACAATGCAACCGACCATGCAGGCAGACATGCACATGCATGTCCACATTAAGAAGTGCCTGCTGAAGACTGAAAAGCATGAAATAATTAAAATACCAACCTCTGCACGCTTTGTAATTGAGGATACGAAGAACAGCAGGTGGGATTGATGAGGATCCGTCTGTATCAACAAGCTGAGCAATTTTATTGTCCCAGTAGGGTCATTTGAAGCATCAGTACAATTTTTAAAATAAGGACAAGCAACTAGTTCGATTAAGCACTTCAAGAATTAAATGCTATAGATGAGAAAAGAAGCAAATTGTACCACATAAAATTTAGCATGACAAAAAAATAGGCGGTTTAAAAATTTGGTGCTTGTCGACAAAAATACTAAAATAGTTAGATAATCTTTTCTGTTTATGCATCTAGCGTTTTTCAAGATGGTGTAGTTGATTCACCACCTGACGAAACTGAAGCATTTAAGTGTTATTTTCATTCACACCTTTTAGAAATTAAAACTTGTCACTTAAACTCCACGATGTTCCCTAGCGACATAGATAAAGCTTTCTAAGAAAGAGATTGCTGAAAGAAATGAATAAAAGAAGACATACTTGGTAAAGACGTAGATAATGAAGCTCAGAATCCTAATAGAGTAGAATGGATACATTTCCATCTAAAGTATATCACATTGCCAGTAAAAGGGTTGCATTGTCAACTACATGATCAAAACCAATCTTCATAGAGCTGTAACTTCCATTAAGTGTGCATAGCAACAAGCTAACAATAAGAACACTTTGAGCATCTGATGAGGTCATTTAACATTTAAATATAGATCGCTGTTTTCTTTGTTTACTAGAAACCAAGCTTCTTAGACCAGCCATTGTCCGTATAGTGAAAGTCAAATATTAATAAACCACTTGAAGGTGAAAATGTTACAAAGTCCATTCGATAACAAATTACACATTCTTCCAGAACTATGAGAAACAAAGCAACTTCATATGGACAATTTGCATAGACAGCCAGCAAAACGTTAGAGGCTTGAAAAGGCGTGCACACGGGCACTCTCCCACTGAAGATGCCTCATGAAACAATTTCCTATCCTGGCATAAGTACCTTAACTGATAACCTCAATTGTGCCATGAATACAATGAACGCTGCGTTGTTATAATGTACATTATGGCAACAGGCTTGAAAAGATGAGAAAGTTTTACCTGATCCAGAAACTCTAGTAGATCTTTATCAGACAAATTGATCCCCAGTATACAAGGAACCTACAGAAATTTAAAACAATAAGAATGTTGTATAATAAATAAAAACACAAATTTATCCTCTTAAAAGTTATACCAAAATTGATATAATTTTATATCACATGGGTGCCAGTATTGATGTGGACAACAGCACAAAGCATTTTAAAAAACTTGGGGCATGGGGAGACAACCATCTATATATGTGTGTGTGTGTGTGTAGCAACAATAAGATTTTAAACAAACAAACACATATATTCATTTTTTGTATTCATAAAATATAAATTACTAAAAAAACCAAAATATACACAAAAAAGGAAAAAGAGTGCCCGTGTGCACGCCTAGTCCCATACAGCACATGTGTCCAATAATGTTGTTCCCTCTCTTGTTTTCTTCCTTCTCATTCTCCATTTCCTTCTTTTTCATCCTCTCATTGCAGAGAGAGATGTGGCCGCTACCAGAGGAATTCCATTGCTGTCTTGATGGATGAGTGCCATGCTGGCCCTGTTGACAGTTCTTTTTGTGTGTTTGACCATCGAAGACTATCACTGCCTCGCCAAAGCCCGTTGTCACTCACCAGAGAACTTGAGAATAGAGGAAGAAGAAGAGCAGGCAGCAGAGAAGAGCGAGCAAGAGAGAGAGAGAGAGAGAAATGTGTATATGTGATGAACTTTGTTTGCATGGATGTATGTGGAGAAGGGGCGGGGGGGGGGGGGGGGGGGGGGGTGGAGAGAGAGAGAGGAATGGTGTATAAGAATGCAAAAAGGCCTACATGTCAATTCCATTTGTTTGTCAATTCCACTTGTTTGACACAGAAATTCTTAAAAAAGATGCCGAAGCACAATCATATCTAGACAAAGTTAAATGAAGAAGAAAACAAGTACATACACTACTAGCAATTGAGCTGTTGCAAGGTGATCCCTAGGATGCAGGACCATAAAGTAAACTTCAATAAACTTGGTGTGTTTGAACGTGTTGAAGGCAAAAATAAGGAAGATGGACATGACAGTAGTCAGGCATGGCAACTGGTCAATGCACATCACCCTATATCGACCTAGTCCAGCATATTTTAGGAGCTCAAAGATTGAGGCTGATGCCCGCATGTAAAACAAAGCTGATGTTTGTTTGCCATGTATAGTGGAAAGAGACTGAGTGAAGTATATAGTATATAGAAAATGAAAATAAGCAACTAATCCTACGGACAGCTAGAAAAAACTGCGGGTTTCATTACAGCTTTGATTTGATTATATAGAAGTGATTGTGTAGATTGTACGGGGAAAATCTGTGAAGGCCCTTGTCATTTACAACCAATAAAATGTCAGAGTGAACCACTAAAAGATTATTTGTATACATCTGTAGCAATTTCAATAAAATGTTCTTGTTTATCAGTAAGTGGATAAACTTAATAAATCTCAAGCTACAAAAACTAATTGCAGAAGGCTGACTGTTTTATTTGATAAACTTTACAACAACTGAAAAGAACGTTATGTTGCATTCAACTGTTTTTTCTCCTAAACAAAAAAGAAAAACAAAAGGCCCCAGGGACATGCTGTATACTTTGCTAGCCATCCACCTAATAGTTGAAAACCACAAAGGAAAAACAGAACCACAGCAAATCATTAATATTCCATTTTGGAATGTTATTATCATGAAGGAAAATCTATCATTCCACAAAAAAGTGAGTGAAAGTGTTAAAAATAACAAAAGAGCCTGAAATTCAATTATCAGAATCTGTCAAGAAAAGGAAAGTTTGTTCTTACAGCAATAAGAGTAACTTTGACAGCCTGTTGGTGGAGAATGTTCAGGTTCCTGCAGAAAAAATGAAATGCCCTTGATACATCTCCATGTACATATTCTATAAAGCTAGATTGGTACTGCATCTTTGCATAACCTCTGCAATTGACCACTTGATAGAAAAATAAGAAATAAGCAAAAGGAACAAGAGATGACACTTTGTTCCGTGAATAACATTTTATCTAATAAAATTGTTGGCCAAAAAGAATTAGGAGGAAGCAGACCAACACCGCAGAAACATGAGCTAATATCATATAGGCAGCTACCTTGTGAAGGAGCACATGTTTTCAGCATGGATATCACATATCCAGCCCCATCGCCGTATTTGATCAGTATAATTCTGCAGCAGTTGGAAGCCAAACTCCGGAAGCACCTGAATCGGCACATCAATAGATAAATGAATGAAGCACATTAAAAAAATAGGAAAACAGGAAAAATGTTGTCAACGTTGCCAAACAGATATGAGGATACAAAATAACGACCTTTAAGAACATGGATACAGGTAATGTTTGAATGAGTTTATCCCAGGGAAGGATCCACCTTTAAGAACATGGATACAGGTAGTGTTTGCATTAGTTCATACCAGGGAAGGATCCATGCCTATGGTAATATATGAGGATGTAATATTTTGATTGACAAGTGTTGGAATCACTTTGAATCAGTGGACGGACAAACACAACCATATGAATGAGAGAGAGCGTTTTGAATGACATGGTGGACGAGAGGAGATAATTTGGAATAAGGGGAAGAGGGAATATCTCTCTCTCTCTCTCTCTCTCTCTCTCTGATCTACTGTCTGCAATGATCAATCAGGACTCAAAGGTGAGGATTAAGACTATCACTATTGCTAATACCAGAGATAGACAAATAGACAGAGAGAGAGAGGATGAGAGATAGAGAGAGGGAGAGAGAGATTCAGTTGGGTAGTCCTATACTTATTGGAACACTTGAGTGGCATACCCATGTGACATGTGAAGCACAATCTTCAAATAGAATGAGATTGGGACATACCAGCTCTTTCCCATACTCCAAGTAAGAAATACTCTTTCCTTTACCCGAGAGTACCTGAGAAAGAAAGCCCAAATTGTGAATTCACTTTATATATGAAATCAAAATAAATTTTGTTATGTGAACAAATCCAGGTATGTGAAAAAGTACATTTTGATGAAGCTCCTCCAAACGAATCCGCTCGTCAGCAGCATGCTGAAAAGCAAAATTATTATTAGCTAAAAGTTCCACATATATGCATGACTGGAAGATCAAATATAAACTGAATTCCTCACATATCCATTAGAGGTATTACATTTATGGCATATCAAAGAAACTTCTTTTCTTCAGCAGGACATCATACAAAAGCATGCAGCTACCATGAAAATCAATGGCCTAAATTGCCACAAACATTTTATCCTCAAAAGTCATATTTTTTAACAAGTCAAAAGCAGCTAGGAATATAGTTTTGGGGACGTCGGCCAGGTTTTCCTTGAGTATTAAGCAGAAAGTTTGCTTTCGTCACAAAACTCATAAATTCAAAAAATTGAGAAGTATACAAAGAGTAGTAGAAAAAGAAAACTAAAAAGCTTCTTACAAAAGCATCAACAAAATTTAAATGATAAAAGAAACATAAACATGTTTAAAATATATTACAAAATGGTTTCCAAAAAAATCACAACTATGGTCATGATATTCTATGTCATATGGGTGCAAATGCAGCAAAAATTGTGTAAATGCATACATACATACATCCATAAATTGTAAAATAACTTTTTTCATAAAAAAACAAAAAAGAGAAGGTTTAAAAGTGAAAAAGAAAAGAACCCTAATATCTATGTAGAACATCTCTTATTGTCTCTTTCTCTTTCTCTCTCTCTCTCTCTCTCTCTTCTCCTCCCTCCCACCCCCACACCCCTTTTCTTCCCAAAAATTGCTGTGGATGCTATTACCCTCCCCTTCAGCAATTTCTCATTTTCTCATCCTCCTTGTTCTTCTTCTTCCACTTCCATCCTTTCTCCCTTCCTTCCTTCCTACCTTTCCTCCCCTGGCCTCATCCTTCTCGTTCTTCTACTTCTACTTCCCTCCTTTCTCCCTTCCTTCCTTCCTACCTTTCCTCCTCCGACCTCATCCTTCTTGTTCTTCTTCTTCCTACCTTTCCTCTCCCAGCCCCACAACCCTCACCCCCATTACTCACTTCTCATCCTCCTCGTTCTTCTTCTTCTACTTCCCTCCTTTCCCCCTTCCTTCCTTCCTTTCCCCTTCCTTCCTTCCTTTCCTCCATCAGCCCACTCCACCCCCCCCCCTCCTCCTCCTTCCTCCATTTCTCACTTCTCATCTTTCTCGTTCATCTTCTTCTACTTCCCTGCTTTCCCCCTTCCTTCCTTCCTTTCCTTTCCTCCACCAGCCCACCCCACCCTTCTCCTCCCCCTCCTTCCAGTGCTGCCGCACCCAAGGAGCACTTTCACCTGCATCAGTAAGGATGCAGCAGGCTAAATGGTACATCATAGGTCATTATTGGCAATCAACAAATGATTATATCCAGAGAGATGTCACACCAAGCCAAGCAACACGTTATGTTGTTGTAAGAAGGCAAACGTAATAGAGCTTGAAGCCCAAAATAGCTACAATGCCATTCCAAACTTGCATTGTGGTCCTTCCTGGAATCCGCAGAAACTCCCACTCATGACTCCTTAGATGTTCATACTTCATATACATCTCACAATAGAACTTTTGGTGCCACCTGGTTGAAAGATGATCTTCTGCCTAATCATGGCTTAATATCTTGTTTCTCTTCTAGTCCACATCTATCATCCATGTGCCATGTAATTTTTCCAAAACCTATTTCTCAATATCAGACTCAAATTGATAGCCATTACAAAATGATTATCACTAGCTTAAGTTGGGAAATCCGTCATTTTTCAATCTTTCTCATATATAACAAATTTATGCATGCATCTTAATGGATTAAATTAGTTTTGCACACTTCAGAAGAAAAGGATCACCACAAATAGACAGGAGTGATGTCCACTACTACAATCGACTATGTTGAAAGAGCAAGGATAAGAAACCTGGTCAACAACAGCAAGAACTCCACCAGCGGTAATTGGGATAAATTTTCTATCAAGCTGTTGGAGGACTTTTGCAGCTTCAAGATAATCCTTACTGATAGATTCAGGCACCAAGCAGCTACCGGAAAGGTACAGCAATCCAGATGATATATTAAGTACACCATCCAAGCAGTCAGATGATGCACTGTGCTTATTTTCGATCTACAGGAAAGAAAAAATTGTTAGACCACAAAAGGATTTCATTTAGCTTTTTCAATAATTGGGTTTGTTGGTCACGGACTAACCATCATAACATCATTGACAAGATCCTCTTCGGACTCAGGCTCCCCATTCCTCCACTTAGTGGGAAGAGTTCCTGCATTGGTGCAGAAACAACTTTCATAGAGCCTAAGCTTCATGCTTATGCACGGAACTTCCACAGACAAGTTAGCAACCATTACCTTCAATGGCTTCAGTAAAAGAACAATTCCCAAGATACAATTTGCGTTTATTCATGTTTGTGTAGTGTTGCTCATCAGTGCATTTTCTGAATAGAAGATCAGATGAGACTCTATAACCAGTAACCTCAATAAATGGAAGCCACAAACTTTTACCTGATATATGGATGGCCGGTGCTTAAAGTAACCTGCTTGACCACCTCTGGAGGAAAGTATTTCTGCTCCAAGCATTTCCTTCTGCAACATGCTGCCAGAAAACCCAACCACATTCTCCTTATGAACAATTGTTAAAAAGAAAATGTATAAATGTACCTGCAAACATAAAATTCATGCATGATTGTGACGTTAAGGTCTTGACCTGCAGTTGCTGCTGGAGGACTGGTCAAGACAGAGAACTTCCGCTTGCCAGGATAATGTGGTGGAGCTGAGCAACTTCTCTTTGTCCTCAGTTTAGAAACATAATGGGTACACTCATTATCCATATGCTCAAGTTCGTAATACTGAGACATTGGTTCTTTTTGTTTGTGTTCAGCATGAGCGGAGCTATATCTATCACCCTTATCCTCACCATTATGGTTTAGTGTCCTATCCCTTGTCTTGTTAACAGAGTAATACTTTTCAGAAGAAGCATTCTTGCCAGAAATCAATGCACTTCCCCTGAAACTTTCAATGTTGGGCCCAACATCAAACCAGCTCCAAAACTCTAAATCTGCACTTTTACTACTTGAGTTGGGTAACCAATCTTCATTGAAACTATTTTCCGCTAGTTTGTGAGTGCCAATTGTGCCAATTGCATGTTTTGTTTCATTAAAACTCCTACACATGAAAGATCTATGCCCATATTCATCATGTAGATGGTAATTTTTTGTGTTCAATTCCACATTATCAGAACATAAAGAACTATGATAATGTTTCACTTCAATAGTCTCATACAAGCCGTCTAAATCATTGACATGCTGAGATGATGCATCAGGCGATTCCAGGCTATAAGTTTGTTTTCTGGAGTGTCTTTCTCTGCGTGGATAAGAAAAATCATCTCGAAACATTCTCAAACTTTTAGTTGTCTGATCATCCTTTGTCATGTTGAATGATAGCAGATGAGATGAGTTCTGCCCTTGCAATTTTTTGTTCCCAAAGAAATCAAGATTTCCAACACAAGACTCAAGATGTGCATAATCATTTACTTCAGAAAATGAAGGCCATTCCATTTCAGTTCTGGAACCATCAAACTGTCCCTCAAATTTCCTGTGACTTGAAGACGTCCGTGATTTGTTTGGCATATCCTCGAGACATGTGGAGGCTGCTGGAATAGCTCGTTTCAGTCTCTTGTTCTGGTTTGATTGCAAGGCGAATTTTCCGTTCACTTTTTCATAATCAGATTGCTCATGTCTTGATGCCTTACGTCTTCGTCTCATACTATCACTATCTGAATCAACATGTGATGAACATTCTGTCCATTTTAATCTTGATATATGGTGTTTCTCAATGCTCTCATCTGCCCATTCCAGAGGAGATTCCATCATCAATGACGCATTAGAACTCTCACATGACAAGATAATATCATTTTGCCATATATTTTGAATTTGCAATCCATGATCTGCATCACCAGCACCATACCCTCCAGAAATCATATTTTTAGATGTGTGAGAACTTGTGCCTGTAATCACTTTCTGTCCTGGAGGATTCATCAAAACTCTCTCATGGAATGATGGACTTAATATAGATGTGGACACGAAGTCATTGAGAGGGCTAAGATAAGACTCTGGTTCATTATGGTGGTAAACCTTGTACCTTTTTGCCATGGCAGTGGGGTTCTCTGATGCCTCTGCAATTCACCCATATCATACAAGCTTGAAAAAATTTCTAGACCACATAATCGATAATATTTGTTATCTATTTGCTTTGTGCACACGCATGCATACAAGCTCCCAAGGTTTGTGTAGATAATATGTATCAGGACACAAAAAATCAAGACACTACAGAAAAAAAAAGATCGTACCTTCTGAGGTGTTCATAACACCATTATTTTCCTCCAAGTTTGCCTTGCTAAGAGATGTGTCATCCTTATGAACAGAGGATTCTCCTGATAGATGCAAACAAAATGTCGAAGAAGTATCACTAAACATTTGTATATTCGTTGTTGAGTTCCCCATATGTTGAAATATTTCCAAACCTTGTAGAAGATGTTCCGTCGATTGCCCCCAAAAGTGCCTCAAAGCAGCCTCAGTAAAGGATCGAATAGAAGCCCAGTCCTGAAAGCAACAATTACTTGAAAACAGTCAATAATGAAAAATGCACATTCAGCAATAAAATATAAAATAGTCCAACCAAAAAATTGACACCTGGTAACCATGCATTCAAACAATAAACATAAAAAACAAACAGCTCTGTCAATTACACCACAAAACTAATCTTCCATAATATAGAACAGAAAAGCCGAAGTACACTCCATGATTACCAAGTCTACCTAAGAACTGCATAACACATGGTGAGGGCAATAATGACTAGCTTGTTGAAACCATAGGAACGTCTGTGTCTGCTGCCATGTTCCTCTTTTATTCTTTCCTGCAGTCCTTTCCTAAACCATGAGCAGAAACGATTTTGGGGATTAAGAAACAAAATTATTTCCGGTATTGCTCCTCATTGTTTGGGAACTAATTGACAAAACCTGGATGAAAACATAAGGGGGAAAAAATAATATTATTCATGCATCCAATCTCGCTTTGCTTTGCTCTTGTAGGCAGAGTGTACACTCTACGCTCGTAGTGTAGTCTACTCGCAAGCCAACGTCATGTCACGAGCAAATTTCAAAGTCAAGGTCCACGTACATGTTATTCAAAGTTGCGAAAGGTATTAGATAGTTAATCCTATTTCCTGAAATAAATAGAAGAATTCATATTCAAATATGAAATGGTAACACTATCGATTGGGCTTTTGAACTATCCCACATGAATACTCCCTTTTAAACTCCTGTACCATCCCTTGTATAGAAATTATATAGCAAACTTAATAAAAGTAGTCCTGTCTCAAATCCTCATCCACTTGGCTTAAAATATGCAAGCTTAACTGTTCACAGCATGACGTTCTCATTTTTACTTAAGAACGCATTTAACTTTGTGAAAACAAATTGGACAAATTTACAAAGAAATGCATTGATAGCCATGTGGTCAGCGCGTATAAATAGATGGCTGATATGTTCAAGGATCCAGCATAGAACAAATAAAATCTCCTCCAGAAATACAAAACTCACCTTAAATTTCAAAACTGCCTTTGACGATTCATAAGAAATCATGTAGCACGATATTGGGCAACATAGATTTAGAACATATGCTGGATATGTTTGTTGAAAGGGAAAGGGTTGCTTCGTTCTATTTCCGCATCTAAATTTATTTTTCCAATTTAACTGGAAATAAGCTGTCAGGTTATTGAGAAGATGATGAATCAGACCCTTGCTGACAAACCGTGTATTGATGTCTTCCTCAAGTAAAGGATAGGCCAGATGAGTAGAATCAATGACACCATCAACTAGACAGAGAAAGACAATGGATACAGAAAAATTGGAAAGCCTGCAAAAAAGCTGTCACTAGCTTAGCAAGGAAACCTGCCAGGGTTTAGAAGGAAAACTAAAAACTTTTTCACCATTTGCAAAAAAACTTTTTCACCATTTGCAAAAGCATTTTGCAATTAGGATTTACCTTTGTTGAGAAACCAAGATTCGGACTGGAAAGATACCCCAGAAGCTTCAATTCCCCTTTGGAGAAATCAACCATGTTTAAAGTAGAAGAAACATCTGAACCAAAGTATGCAGTGACTAGTGGTAGGGGCGATCGAGAAGGGTGAATTGACAGTAACTCATTCTCACTGCAACATATTGATAGAAAAATTATAAAATGTTCACCATACCATGTAACGCATAAGCAAAAGTTACCTGCCAATGTCAACCACTTTAAAGGCAACCCATGGCTGAACAAGTGCGACATGAAGCACACATCTCTTGATCAAGTTGAGAACCTTCTTAGATCTTCCATGTAAGATCCACATGTGAAACAGTACAAGTTGTGACTTGTTAAAACTATAATACAATAAGCAGTGTACAACACAATACAGTATTTTGCACAACCATATGCTTAACCAAATGAGCAGAAGCCCAAATAGCAACCCAGAACTGTAAGACTCATGGATACCTGGTCAACAAGTATTTCCTTCGAACTGGTTGCTTGCGATATATCTCATGACATATAACTACATAATGACAGCAGTTGTCAATGAGGATACCAGAAATAACACACAAAATCTAAAACACAAAAATTCTATGGTTACACATGGTGATTACTTTACCTACTACATTGCTTCCTAGAGTCCTCAATTCATATGTTCATGTTTGTGCCTGGGAGGGAAACCATATAGATATCATCTTATAGATCTCTATATGAATTTCACTGCATTTAGTTGACACGTCACCTAAAGTGTCATGCATCTCTTAACACATGCAACATGACTGCCACAGCAGTTTGGAAAACATTGGGTTTGGGGCTGTGCAAAATGCATATATCATGGAAAAAACATTTACACTTGAGGGTCTATCAAGTATGATTTCAACCCAAATCACTACGTCTTCACAAAGCATCTCCAGGGCCCATATGACCAGTGGTAGGCCTGGCAAGGTATTAACCATAATAGGAACAACATAGATGAAGTTCACCTGTTTCGACTTATCAAAACGCTCCATGATAGTCTATACCTTTCTATGGTCCTGGCTAGCTTAAATTTCAATACAATCCATCTGCACCTTACAAATCATTTTTATAAGGGGGAACATGATGAGACTGCCTAAGCTTAAATCATCGTAGATATTTTATTTCATCTAGCATAAAGAAACATTCACGATCTAGGTGCGTTCACATTTGCTTTCCATTTGTAAAAGGCACAGATTTGACGGATGAACCATTGTTTACAAATATTGTTTTCGGGTATAAAAAGGCAAGGTTTTGTCGGGTATAATACAACAAAGTTGTTTTTCTCAAGAAAATCTCGGCAAATTTTAAAAAAGTTAAAAAACTAAAAAAAAAATGTGAAAATAAAAATTTGGTAATTAAAAATATAAAAAACGTGAAAAAAAACAATAAATGAAAATAAAAATAGAAAAAATGTGAATAAAACGTAAAAAAAAAAGTGTTTTTTTTCGTATTTTTTTCATTTTGGCATTTTTTTCAAAAAAACATGTTTTTTCCCAGTTTTTTCGGTGAGACTTGTTTTTAACATTTTTTCTCATGTTTTTTTTCGAATAAAACTTGTTTGTTGTGACAATGGGATGAAGACATGCCAAGAACCAAATACAAAAAATTAGAAACAGTTACTTATCTCAGGCCACTGATATGGAGACACAAAACCAAACCACAACCAGCAAGTGTGCCTTCTCAAGTAAATATGGCACATGAGAGAGAGGAAGAGGAGAAAGTAAAAGTGCCAAAACAATCAGAATATGACATGGAAAAATACCCTCCTCAAGCCACATGCATTCACTTGTGAATTGCACTCAATAGCTGACACATACAAAGAACAGAAACCGCAAACAATTGTTTTCTACAACTCAACAGAACCATATTTGCTGAATACCATATATAATGGTTGACCATTAGTCCATCAAAGACTAATCCACACCCTTAAATGCACATAAAATTAACTCAAGATTATGATAGAAGTGAACATCATAATTTAGAAGCAATTTTGTGATACATGTGCATCGCATTCATACTGGCCAGATCTAAAATAAGATGTGAACCTTGATATAGCATAAAATATTACAAAAAACATAAATTTTCTTTGGAAATACTTTTTAAATCTAAAAGAATGGGGGGGGGGGGATCTAAGAAATCATATTTCTTAAAAATGACGTTGACTACAAACTAAGGCTACAATTTCGCATGCAAATGACAACGAACTGAATAAAACATAAAAATGTGCAACAACCAAAGGCATGTAAAGCATGTGCTAGGAGGAACCTGCAGACTTCCACCATAAACAGTCAATTTATCAACTTAAACTGTTGGCGCGACCTATTGAACACAAAATAAATAAACTTTTGCATCTATGACTTCTTGAACAACTTTGATTTTCATTTTTTCCTTTTTTTAACTTTAGGGGTTGGAAAGGCTCCTAGACAAGAAAACCACCAAAGCCTTATCCTTTGTGCATCTAATCAACCACAACTTTTTGTCCTGTAATGTGTCAAGATTATCTGTCATGACAGTCAGTGTTAGCTGCAAGGGAATGCATACAATTTAAAACCTAAGAGAAAAAGCACTTTCTGGGTGTTTTGAAGGTTTAACATTGATGCAGTACATGTTACACCATATACAGGACTGCATTTGCAAATAATACTAAGTAGAGACAGTTACACTCCGGAAATAGTCACAGGCTGTATCATTGGTTCCTCTATAGAAGCAATGAGTATATTATGATAAGGAACCACACATACAACATTGCAAGAAATTACAACTGACAACACCAATGGCCTACCTGTAGTACCAACTTCTTGCCTATTGTCATCAATTTCAAGATAGACGCTTTTACCATCCTGATTCACAAACACAAGAACTAATCAACAAATTTAAAATTTCAAAAAAACTTAAAAATACTGTCAACTAGCAGACCTTAATGACTTTACGGTATCCATTAGGCATTCCACAAACTTTTGTACTAACTTCTAGCAAGGAGATGTCAGAAAGTGAACTCAGTGTTTCTCCTCTAAAGCCCAAGGTTTCAACCCCAGCATTAGTATCATCCAAGTGATAGAGCTTAGATGTTGCTGCAGCAGACAAAACAACGATTTCACAATCCAAGAAAACTCACAAGGAACTATCCATAAAAATATGACAGTGAATAGGATAAGGAAAGACTAACTATCAAACGAACAACAAACATGAAACAAGGCAGTGAGATCATATAATGAAAGTGAGAACACAAAATAATGCTTTCAATTCAAACATTACATGCACTACCAAACCCACAAAAATTTATGATTTATAGGAGAAGCACTTAACACAAGATAGTAGTAAGAACTGGCTTCAGCAGGCAAAAATGCAGAAGTCACAGGTCAAAGTAAATGAGAGCTATAGTCCTGCTCCTAGATTAGGAAGGAAGCATAGAAGCTCAAAGAAAAAATAGGAAAGACAACAAACACGAGCAGCTGTGTTGAGGCATGCACCACAGTAGTTACCTTCCACACCTCACCCTACCCCATATTCTTTCTTTTCCCTTGTGCTTCACTTGTGTGCCAAATAATGATGTCTAACCAGTCTATACTCTATACTGAACAGTATGATAATTAATCAAGAAATGCAAAGTCAAAGTGGGATTTCCATTTGCTTTTGACTAAGCTAGTAATGTGTATTTACAATCAAGCTCGTATCAGGACTTCACAGTTCATACATATTTCCTGATCTTGGGATCAAAAAATAGTTGCACAATCTGAAGACAAACAAAGAAGCAAGTGAAATTTTTGGTCAAGATGAACATTTAAATTTTAAACTCTACATAATCTGAGAAACTAACAAGATATTTACAACTGAATAACTGAAATATGCAACTGTATCTAATCCATTTTCTAGAATGATTTCATAAAGAAAATATATATAGAACATTCTCAAGACTGATTGTAGTTCTTATAGCTACACTCAGGATAGGTGTGTCACTACTGGAGGAAGAAAACTGCTAAAAACAGTTTTACGAATTGACAATTTGCAGTTTTGTGAGTTTAAATTGAAAGGTTGAAATGAGTAGGTTTGAACTTAAAAAGTATCCATCTGTTTGGTTGAACGAACCACCTCTCGAATGCTTTAGAAAGTTCAGTCAATCGAATGCTGCTAACAGTTAACATACAAAACTAAGAATAATACATAAATAGGTCTATACTAGTGGTGTGCATGTATTAAAGTAACACAGACATATGAATGTATATATCCATTCCTTGATACAGGATTTATTAGGCAAAGAACCAAAAGGAATCAGTCAAGTCATTTTACTTCAGAAAGCAGCTCTTTGTGTTTCCATATGTACCCAAAAAGGAGAATCTAAAAAGGAATTCTACAAAGATCAAGGTACCGTTTCGTTCACCAAGGAGCAGTAAATCATTCCTTGAGATTCCATGTCCTACAAGAACATAACAAAAAGCCATTTAAGATGCAGGTACTTCAGATGACTAACTGAAGGATCACCAAGGAAGGATATGGAGGAGGGCATAATTAATGCTATCTACAATAAAGCCAGCTCTTCCCATTTGCCACGTCACCAGTGAACTGTTATTTTGTGACTCACCATTATCATCCACTTTTACATAGCATGAAGCAAGATCTAGAGAAACATCTACCTGCATGCAATACCATTTGCAACACTCAAAAATCCACCGGATAATTTGAATTTTGAAATAATGCATATTAGTATGTTGCAGTTTTCAAAAACACCAAATTTCTAAGTATATGAACTATATAAGCTCAAGATTTATAATTGTAAATATCATAAATGTTACTTTCCTTTGGAATTACATGTCACTATTGGAAACTGGATGGAGGCTCCTCATCCAATAAAGAAGTATCTTGCCATAACTTACCCAAGAAATTTGCAGGAGAATCTCTTTGCTAAGAGACAGGAGAACTAACTTCCATTCCTCAACTTGACCTAAA
The DNA here is from genome assembly GCF_008831285.2 of Nymphaea colorata. Classification (NCBI taxonomy): domain Eukaryota; kingdom Viridiplantae; phylum Streptophyta; class Magnoliopsida; order Nymphaeales; family Nymphaeaceae; genus Nymphaea; species Nymphaea colorata. Next base: position 18,926,849 of record NC_045139.1, read on the forward strand.
TTTAAATTATATAGGAATGATACTAGGGATGACACAGAGGGCTTAAGCCTAGTAGGGCATTAAGTTACATGGAAGTCACATCATGAAAGGAAGAAGAAAATATGGTAAAGTTGACAGAGAAACTGGGAATTGAGGTACATTTACCACAAGAACTATTCCTTGCAACAATCACCCATGTATATTGACAACAACCCAGTGCTTCCAAGCACTCCACATTGTTCCATGAACATTCACAAACATATGACATTTCTAATAAAGAAAAGTTAGAAAACGATAATTCTTCTCTCTTGAGTTCTCAGCAAGTATATTTTATGTGGCCCAATATCTTAATGCATCTTGTTGCATTTTCATTTTTTTTTTTTCTCCATTATCCTTGTGATGCACCAAGGTATTAAAATCTGCAAGCTTCTTGAACTATCAAGTTAGATATTATCAGACTATGGCTGCGACCTTGTTCTAATATTAAGGATACTTGAAATTGTGGAAATTAGCACTGCCCACTTTTTAAGTAAAAAACCTAGTAGTAATAAAAGTGAATGAGGGCCTTCTCCTCCTGAGTCACAAGCTGAGAGTTTGAATGGTCAAAGCTCTCAAGTCTCAACCTCAAACCCATTATAGAGCCGGTAGGTATTGCCATAGGGCCTTATCCAGTCCTGAAAGCAGGAAGCATGCAAGCATAGAGAAGGCCATCTGAATCTTTGTCGGAGCATAAATATACTCCAATACAGGCTCCAATTCCCATCCATTGGAAACACTAAGTACACTCATCATATGGATAACCAATGCCCATATAAAAAGAAAAGAAAAAAAAAACCTTGATGCAAAAAAGCTAAAAGAAATTAACCGCCACCTTGGTAGATCCTGCATCAATGCTATTATAGATCAATTCCTCCACAATTCTTGTCAAATCAAACAGATACACGCCTGATTGTAACGAACTATATACAGACCTTGGCAACTGCTCGATACGCCCCATTTCAACAACTGTCCAGATGTAAGTGATGGGAACTAATATTAGATTAAGCTTGTCCAACTAAAATTTACGTACAAAGGCTATCGTGAAATTGAAGCAAACAAAAGCTTAAAAGAAGCAAATATCTACTATTCTCGAAAAAGATGGCGCTCTCAAACGCAGAGGATGATATAATTTAGGAAGGCATGTTACTTAGTTCCCAGAGCATCCACAGCAACTAGCCTGTTTCAACTACAGTCGTGCTCAGAACATAAATCTTCTAACTAGAACAATGCAATTGCAGATGCAACTGAAACAATAAAACAAGTCGATCTTGGAAGCGTGTCTTGCATCCAAAATTAACAATGGAAGCAACTACGCTTCTATCATCAGAACACTGAACAAGAAAGCATACAGAAAAGAAAACAACAATCAAAGAACATACACAATCCCTATACGGAAGTTTGAGTGACCAACAGAAAACGAATCAACTCCTAAATTGGTAGCAAAAAATCGAACATAAGTAGCCGTTTTGTGTATGTATTATGTAAAATTTTGGGTTCTTATCCGTTCTGAATGAACTCGACAATGAAGGAAGAAGAGTCGAAGAGGATACTGGGTAATGGCTATTCCGGAAGATGAAGAAACACGACGGGACCAGTTAGTGGGCACACGAGGAATGAACTAAGACGAGTCACAAAGGCAATTTCCGAAAAAATGAAGGAAGAACGAGCCACGGAAAAGAATCCCGGAAATAGGTCTGGAAAACGGATCATGAAGTGAACTCCGGAAGCGAAGGAACTTCGGAAAGTAACAAAGGAATAAAAAGGAGAAAGAAAAGAAACGATTACCTCGCTACCCAAGAGAGCACGAGTTTCGGGGATTCATCAAAACTCTGAAGTATGTTGGCGCCTTGCCAGTTGCCCCCCGTATCAATTTGAACCCACCCGACCGGCAATGGCGGTTCTCTCTCTCTCTCTCTCTCTCTAATATGCGCATGCGGAGCATCCAAGTTCGTTACAACCTCTACTCCGGGTAAAGCCCATTTTACAGCCATAGGGTAGCAGTTAATTAAACAGAAGATTTGTGAATTTAGAATATGTTGTTTGGAGTTATCTTTTTGGTATTTTGTTTGGTTTTCTAGGCCCAGCATTAAATCAAAGAATGCAAGATTTCATGCAGAAGGATCCATATCTGCATGGCTGAATATAAGTTTATCCAGAAGATCCAAACAACTAGATCCAAATTCATAGATCAGCTTCTCCTCCATTCAAAACTCAAAAGGTCATCTTGTAAGACGCTTTTAGAACCTGAAATCAAAATTTTTCCCTAGTTATTTTGTCCTGCTTCTTTGCTTTATTTCATGTTTCATGTCCAGTTATTACCTTCAATCACCCTAAGAGGTGTAGAATAGTTAGTTAGACTAGTAGTCATTCAATTCATGTGAGTGTTATTTCTCTAGAGTGCAAAAGTTAGATGTGTGACACTCTAGTTGATGGGTGTATCACTCTCCATCCAAGTCCCGAAGCAGTCCTACATACTAAAAGCAAGTGAAAATGGTCTTCAGTTTCTTCAGAAAACCTCCTCATCCCCTACCTTTAGTTGTCTTTCATCTTGAGTTTCTTCCTTTCTTTATCTTTGTTGTGGCTGACTTCATGGTTTATGATCTAATTAGATTGGAGTTGAGAGTTTTTCCAATGTCAAATTGGCTTTAGTGAATTCTCCCCCACTTAGAGGAGCGTCAACAACCCAGCCACCCTCACCCCCCTTTTCTCCTTCTCTTTCTATCGGTTAAAGAAACTAACAATAGGAAGTCCATCATTTTTACTGTTTAGCTGACCCCAGCATTGGTTCCCTGTGCATGCATTGCCTACTTCTCTCAACTTTGGTATCTTCTCTCAATTTTTGAGACAGATTCATAATGTTTACGTTATCAAAAGCTCCCTAAGGGGCTGTTTGTTGACGATAACATTCTACTATTGTACTATTAACTTGTCCCAAAAAATGAGGCAAAGTCAAAGAGTATTATCACAAGTGTTCTATGAATCTGTTCCATTTCTTGGATTAGATTAATAGGACAGTAACAATGTGTTACACTTGCCAACAACCACCTGCTATATTTGGTTTACTCTTGTTTCATGTCTTGGTTGATTCCTTTGGTCAGGCCTTTCAATGTAATTTTTTAGTGGAGAGTAAATTGCCAACATAGGAAACATCCTTTACAATGCTGTAGTTTACCACTTTCCATGACATTCACGGATTTTTTGGCTGAAACCTTTTATTTTCATTTGCTTAAGTTTAAGTCTGACATGTTTCTTGAGCTTTTTTTTTTTTTTTGCACCCTTGCATTGATGAATCCTTAAAGCTGATTTATGATGGCATCAAAATAGACTCTATTGAAGAATAAGACTGTACCCCTTGACATGCTCAAATAAATTTTGCATTAAAGAGATCCATACTGTTGGTTGAGGCATTAATTTGATGCTTAGATGGACATAATTAAAGCAACATAGAATGTGATTTCGGGTGAGCGAGAGGGTCAATCCCATCGCCCAAAGCGAAGCCCGAAGGCTCCCCCATTCCCCTTGCCTCGGGGGTCTTGAGCTGCGTCGGTGTCAATGATAGAACATGACACCCTTCAACTTGGATGTCGTGTTCTACCACCTTAAGACACAGGAACATAGCGCCCACGTGAATCGAACTAGATATCTGCCTTTTACAAGTCTTTAGCTCTACTAACCTCCTACTTGCCCGAAAGCTGCAATAGTAGGCGTCTATCAACTAAAAATAAACAATTCTCTCTAGTTGGATATACTAGTGGTGATCTAATGGTAAGAGAGGGTTAAAGGGTTCGAAAATTTTTATAGGGGCCTAAATAAAATATTCAGAAATTTATACACTCAAATTTTCAAATTTTATAATTTTTTTTTTTGGTGGTGGGGGGTGGGGGAAACCTCCGCCCCTGCTAAAGAACTCAATGCATATTTTAACAAAAATCTTTACCAAATACATTTTTTATGTTCTACCTTGAAGTTTTCACTAATTGTTGTTAATCTCTCACTCATGGAAAGTTTTCGCTAATTATCTAAGCACATAACAAGTAGCACCTATTACTGAAATGATCAAATTATTTTCCTAATTTCATTAAACTGAGAGTGCATGAGAAGCACCATCTAATCCAAAAACCAGAATGGTACTTGTGACTTATGATGTATAGATCTAAGTGATTCTATTACCATCAAACATCAATATAGTTATAGTTATTAGTAGACAATGAGTAGAGACGCTAAAAAGGCTAGAGATAAGGAGAATGTTATGTTCTTAGATTACATGATCCTAGAAAATAGGTTCCAATAATACCAAATTTATATTTCAAAAAATATAACGTGATTATTAAATAATCAAACACTGCACATAATCACGTCATGTTTATCTAAACAAGAACATGATGTTCTTAAAACAAGTATTCTAGGAACATATATTTTCAGAGCACAATATCCTTCTTAATATGCTCTTTAAATATCTCTACACCAACGTATAGCATAGCTGGTCAGGCAGGTGGCCGGTTGAAGGTGTATTGTCAATTTGATTTATATAGGTGTTACTTTCTTTAAACTTCAAATGGTGAGATCGTAACACCCATTGTTAGGTGTACCGCACCCCATCTAGGTCCTGATGCTGCCCAAAACCTCGAGAGCAGGAGAAACATGCGGGTTGTATGTTGTTAACCTCTTGCTCACTAAAAATATCTCTACATCAACAATCCATCATTTTTTGTGCTTCTTTTTTGGACATAGTATATAAGCAAGATAATGTTAGGTAAAGCCCCTATCAAACACCATAGCCAGGTGATGTTGATCAACTGGATGTGCTTCCATAGAAATTAGCATAATCCACACACCATGGGCAGCTTATAAAGTAGAAAAAGCCATGACATACAAGGAAAAGCAAGAAAGCTAATAAACAACAAGAAAAGTATATGTGGCACTTTGTTTCCTCTGAAAATGAGTTGAATCAGCCTAAGGAATAAAAAAAGAAAAAAAAAAAAAAAAAACACGCATGTTTTTGTTGTTTCATGTTTTTTTTTTTCAGTTTTTAACTACCAGATTTTGGTATTTTTCACCTTTTATTTTTTAAATTTCTGTTGCCTTTTCTTTTCTTGCCGAAAGATTAATTGTTTTAAAATTTGCGAATCTTTTTTTTTTTTCTTAAACAACTTTGACGTTTTATACGTGTACAAAAACTTTGTCATTTAAAACCCGAAAACGATACTTACGACTATCAATAGAACTGAATAATTCATCACATATATTAATTTATACATGCATATATGTTAATCATATAAAAACAAACATGCATGTGGACCTCCCGTGAGCCAAGCAAGACTTTTCACGTCCGGCCAATCTATATAAGAAAAAAAATAATTTCAGAAATAATTCAATTTCTTAAGAACTGTGAGAGAAGCTTCCTCTTAGAAGCCCCACGAGCAATAAAATATGGAAAAGCAAGTCCTTCTTTAGTGTTCATCTATATAAATCTTGTGGTCTTAGCGATAAATAAAACAGCTGTAGCAACTAAAGGAACTTTGAGATCAAAGCGATTGACAGTGGATTAGTGGACCAACTAAAGACCAATTATTGAAGGAAAATATAATTCTTTAAAGATTTGGCAACTTATGATCTTCATTTCTTGGGTCATACTTCAAACAAAGAATAATCAGCATGACAAGCAACATAAAGTTTTAAAAAGGGAAAAAAAAAAAGGAAGTGGGAGACAGGTTCCCATTTAAATAGAATTTTCGCTTTTCTGGAGCATTCTTCGGAGGCCAAAAAGTTAGATTTAAATTTATAATATGGATGCTTGGAATATTATCCAATACGCCAGTGCATGATGATGAGGAAATAAGTTACTAATCAATTCCTTTGAGCGGCACCCCAAAACCAAGATAAAAACCAGGTTTTAAGCAAAATATCGTGTTTTTAACGGGGAAGTACTTCAATCCACACTGATAAACAACTAAATAGGGATGTGCATAGTTGTGTTGATTGACGTGGATTTCTTAAACTTAAATCAAATCAAGGAATTCGATCGACGTGGGTGGAAGAGGGAAGAAAGGATTAAATAAAACTTCCATGATCATCAACCCCCACATAAATTGTCCGGTGGCGAATAAAAAAATGCATCATGGCAGGTAAAACTAGTACTTAATTTTTTTTTCTTCTAATTAAAATCTAAGCCCCGTCTCATTAGGTAAATGCGAAGACTTCGCTGCCTATAAACTATTATATTCCTCAGGTCTTCGATAACCCTTTCTTTTCCTAACTCGAAAACGAAAGTTTTATAAAAAATAGTTGGTGATTTTGAGGGAAAACATCAATATACATGTGAAAAAGAAAATTAAACCGAATAATAAATGACCATAACAGCCCTCTCCATCATTTTCTATTAAACGGTTACTTTGTAACGTTCGAGGAATAGAGAAATAAAATGAATAGTTTGCGTGGTCATGTTTATAACTGATATGATATGATATGATATATGTATATATATACACACACACAAAGGTAAACGAAAATTGTCTTAGTTTAACTTAATCCAATATAGTTTTTCGGTAATAAGCAATCATGTTCTTTTGAAACGGAATCATAAATATGGAACCATGTTTTTTATTTTCAAACAAATAACACGATAACGTCTATCAAATTATGTTGGATCCTTAGTCACTAGTTCTATTATAGGGTTTTTAAAGAAAGACCAAAAGAAAGGAAAAGGTTATGGGGGCGTTTGGTTGACACTTTCTTTTAAACCCAGTTTTGTAAAATCTAGATTTTATGAAAACCAAGTTGTGTTAATGAGCTTTAAAAACTTTGTTTTGTTGTTTGGATGATACATCCAAAAAACACGTAAAGGTTTTTCCCTCTTTTTGACAAAATCAGGTTTTGTCAAAACTGGGTTTGAAGAAAACTCAGTTTTGGTAGCACCCAAACACTCCAAAACTTGGTTTTGAAGAACATTGAGAATCAAAATCATGTGCCATAGAATTTTATAAGCTGAAAAATTTTATATCATTCATTCGCAATAAGCTACATAGGTTCTTAATCATTGAAGCCGCACTTGCCAAATTAGTTTCTCAAAAAACTTGAAGAAGGAAATAAATCTTCATCCTCGATAGAGAAGAAATCACGCTCAGACCAATCAATGCACCGCCATAACTTCTCCCACTAAAATCACGTTCATGACACTCAAATCTCAGATTACGTTTCTAAAATTAAACAAGAAAGAATTTTCATTAACAGATTTGAATTACAAAAGAATCATTAACGCCTATGGCTCTCCGAATTATAGATCAAGAAAGAAAAACCAAAAGAAATAAAGAATTTGCTCGTTTGGTTGTCTGTTGTACAAATATTTGCTGGCGTCTCCAGAAAGATTTTCACGGTCATTGAATGGCCGGAACGCCGGTGGGCTGAACCTGCGAGCCCCTGTCCGCTGCACCCACGGGATGCTCCTACCGGTCCTAACTTTCTACAAGGATTTTGGATCCTAAATCCAAATCTTTGAAGATCCAAACCGCTCACTTGTCTTCCCATACCGTCTTCAAGCCGCTCTCCGTCTCCGTCCCGAACCACCGCTGACTGAACTCTTTGAGCCGGAGGTCACGGACCTCACAGAACTTTGCCGGCCAGCCAGGCGGCTCGACGGGTTCGGACCCGAGACCGGGGGTTCGGTCCTTCGAGCTCAGGTTCTTGCTCTGCCTCCAGTCCACGACGTAGGCCGAGACCCTGCGCCGGAACTTGGCCCTGAACTCGGACCAGGCTTGGTACTTGTAGTGGTGAACCGAACCCACCTCCCTCTCCAACACGCTCGTCTCGAACCCATCCCTGAGCTCGAAGTGGTGCACCACGTTCAGCAGCGACTCCGCCAACGCCCCCGCCCGCACGATCGACTTGTGCCGCTGCTCCGCCCGTCTCCGGCAGTCGTACCCCTGCATCACGCCCGCCGGTGGGTGCTTCTTCTGTCCCGACGGCCCGAACTCGATGCACCGCGCCTGGATCTGCCCCACCTCTTCGTCGCTTCCGGTGGCGGAAACGAGCTCCCGGAGCGCGTTTCTGGGGCTGGTGAGATTCGCCCAAGTCGGCGAGAAGAAGAACTCGTCGACGTCGATGAACATCGTCCACTTGCAGGAAGAGCCCCAGACGGATGCTGCCGAGTGGGAGAAGCCGGCTTCCTGAGTCTTCGGCCACGGCCACAGGATTCGTGTCACGTTATAGTCGGCGAGATCCTCGGCGACGATCCTCTCCGTGTCGTCCTCGCTTCCGTTGTCGTAGAGCACGAACCGGTCGACGCCGAGGAACGAGTGGTACATCACCCACTCCTTGAGGAACTTCCCGACATTGAAAACCATCGTGCTAGCGCAGAGCTCGTGTTCATAGCCGCCGGATGCGGTCGACGGCGACGCCTCCTGCAGCGGCGGGCGGTAGTACGCGACGGAAGGCATGATTCGACCGCCCACGTCGAGGGAGACCTTGCCGTAGACGCCAGGAGGAGGCGGAAGGCAGCGGAAGACCTCTTGGTACGAGCTGACGACGCGCGTGTATGCGATTCCACCCGGTCCAGATTCATCGCCGAAGACGCACCGGAGCTCATCCGTCGGAAAATTAACGCCCTGCCGGCTGTTTAACCCTTTAGCAAATACGACGACGTCGGAGGCCGTGGGAAGAGCCTCGTAGACAAGGAAGCTCCACCGGAGAAGCTCCGGCCGATCGGCAGGGAAGGGAACAGCGACGCTCTCCGTAACGAGAATCGGCTGGCGGAAGGGACTGAGACGCCGAACGCTCCGAGGAAGCTTGCATCGGGCGGTGGTACGGTTCGACGGGAAAAGCACGCCGAATGGGCGGACGGGAGAGAAGGCCCCGTTCTGAAACAGGCAGCGGTCGCCGGAGAGAGTCGCAGCTGGGGGAAGCACGAGCAGCACCTCCCAATCGGAAACGAGCACCGCATCGACGGGAGAATCTCCCCGACCAGGAGCACTGTACGATTCCCGAATAAGGCTCTGCTCTTTCCCCTGCCCGACCGCGTATCGAACACGAAAATTACCGGCGACGGAATCGCCGGCAAAAGGGTAGCGAACGAACTGGAGGTAGAGATAGGCAGCGGAGATGCAAGCAAGCAGGCCGAAGACGACGGTCGCGCGGATGCTCCGGCGCATAGCTGCCGACCACAATTCCGGCCAGCCAGAGTCGTGAGTAACCGGACCAACTCTCTCGCTTCTCGCACCTCCGTCTCTTATTTATTTAATTTTCCTCGCTCCGGTGGACTCGGTGCTTTCCTTGGCGGTGCTGCCTCAGATCTGATCCATTTTTTATAATTTAAAAAATATTTTTGTGAAATTTAAAACGTAATAAAAGAAGCAGACACTGGGCTGGACTCCAGTAAACGAGACAAAGTTGGCGTTTGACTTTTGACTTTCTTCTCCTTCCGTTCCGCCGCCTGTTCAACTGGGCGTGCTTTGTTTGAACGTTTAGCCCTCGCCTTTTCAAATAAATTTCGAAAATACCAGCTCCTACGCGGTGCGAACCCGATAGATAGATGCCGAGGGATCCGCGTTCAGCATTTTTTGGTCCGCATGATTTTTTTTTTTTTTTCCCACGAAAATTAATTTCCAATTCCAAACTCTAATAGTTAATAAAATATATTTACCTTCAATGCCAAGATTGTATAAACTTAAAAATTTCTTGAAATTGTTGAGCGAGTTATCATTATTAGCTTCTTCTATTTTATGTAAAGAAATCAAAACATTCAATCTCGTTTCGTTTCAAAATTCTGTTTCCAAATCGAATCACTGCTGCAGTTGATCCATAAAACGGCACTTGCTGGATCCAAAACCTGATCCAACTGACGCGCAAGTTTCTATTGTGCCTCCAAGTCGATCCAAATTGGAGCACCCCACCCGATAAACAGACCCAGCGAAGCCAATTTGAAGGCTATAAATATTTTTCTAATAGGATTTCAAACTAGAATGTTTAACCCAAATCCAAATCCGAATCCAATAGGCATGGGATCCAACTTGGAGCAGTGCTGTGATCTTGCTGATCCAGCAGGATCCCTTTTTCTAGACGCTCTCTACACATCGCCTTCTTTGGTGGGGTTGGAAATAATGGCGGACCCAGAAAATTTTAGCAGGACCAGTTTTCACACCAGTCACACCGTAGCTCCGCTATTGCCTGGAAATCTTTGAAGGAAGTGGTCAATTCCATGACTTTGGCAGTGAGAGAAGAAAAAGTTGGACCGGCTTAGTCAACATAGATTTGAGATCGAGATCCAAACCCACACTGAAAACGAGTGGAAAACCCTTACCATTTAGGCATTTACTAAGAAAGGTTACGTTAGAGAGAGAAAGAAGTGTAATACCTGTTTGTCATGCAGAATTCGGATTCCGATACGGGAAAGAACCGGACATGTATCAAGTCGCACTAATTCGAGTTGCCAGAGCGGAACCATACACCCTTGACAGGTATGGGCAAATAATTTTTTTACATTTTAATAATTGATCTAATAATTTTGAATTTATTTCATGAATTTACCATGAGATTTATATTAAATTGCAGAAACGCTGTCGCCGCCGGCCGTTTGGGAACATGAGGCGGGTCATTTATGATTACAGATGAGCGCAAAGTGGGAACACCGAGGCAAATTATTTGAAAAATATTGCTTTAAAAAAATAACTTGTGGAAAGTGTAACTCTTGGACACAAGGATATTTAAATCGCCGACTTTTAATTAATAAAAACTAAAAAAAATCATTTTTTTTGACATTCAAAAAACATTTTTTCATTGAGTAAAAATTACTAAAACTGAAAAAAAAATGTCGCTAAATTACTAAAAAAAAATCTTAAAACTCATATTTTGCTAACAGTCTACAAACGCACAGACTTGGTAAGAAGAACATTATATATATATGTTTAGACTAATATTCATTATCGAAGTTCCAACAAGAATTTCACCCACCTGGTTAGTAGACTGCCAACTCTGATGAAGACCTCTTGTGGTTGAGCCATTAAAACAATGAAGAACTAAACAAAACAAGTGGCAAGTTAACTTGTTGCAAGGAATACTTTTATGTTAGAAAAAGACTAGTGTTCAATACTTAAAGTATGTCTTTCTTGAGACTATTTGGTGGAATTGTCCCCGGTCTCCCTTGATCTGTTCAATTTGTATGCAGAAAAAGCACAAAAGTAAAACCTCTAAGCACTTTAGAGGCGTTTGAAATTCGCCTTTCTTATAGGGAAGCCCAATCTCCGCCCGCCTGTAATAAGACTTTGGATGCCCCAATCACCATGGTAGAACTGGTTTTCGGCGGCCGGAAACCAGTTCTACCATGGTGATTGGGGCATCCAAAGTCTTATTACAGGTAGGGATGTCAATATATTCAATTTGATTCAATATCCAACTGATCCGAAAAAATCTGATATGGAAAAAAAATTAATATCTGATTAAGAAATTAGATCAGATTCTGATTTAATAAATAGCATCCGATCGGATTCGGATATAAATAAATGTCTGATCGGATTCAGATACGGATTCAAATTAGATTCATTTTTAAACAAATATCCTGCATCTAATGCTATCAAATTTTGAAATTTGGCAAAATTTGGTTCAAAATTCGGATTTGGATTCATATATAAATATAAAAATTGGATTTCAGATTCGGATATGACTTTTTTTGTTCGAATTTGAATCTGAATATGTGAATATAAAAAAAAAGCAGATATAATTAAGGATATATCCAATCTTAGTCCGATCTGTTGACATCCCTACAGACAAACAAATTCACACGTTTATTTAGCACATTGGTTAACTTTCAGTAAAATCAAATATAAAATGTCTTTTGAATCTATTTGGCAAGCGAAACCGTTTGTGTCTGTTTCATGAATTTGGTTCAAAGATCGAGACATATTCATGAAACACCTTAAAAGGTTTTTTTTATGAATTTGCCCCACCTTTTTAGAACAGATTAATGGAACAGTAACAAACAGTTATATTTACTAAACGTGCCATAAGAAACTGTTGTTACTGTTCAATGAACATACTCCAATGAAACATTATAAAACGGTGTTCGTAAGTATGTTTTAATCTTTAGGACAGCTTCATACTACGGTAACAAATTACTCCCATTGCCCAATAGCCCCTAAGTATTGCTGAAAGGTGATAGATCTCCCAAAGTGGTAACAAGGTTGATCAATGTCAGAGGTAGAATTTTTTTTTACTGAGGAGCACTAATTTTGGCTGAGGCAAATCAAGTCGGCAGTAGCAAAAACCTTTTTGAAGATCACCAACCGATCATACAAACGAAACATTTTCCAATCAGTTTGTTATCTAACTTCTAACATTGAATCCAATTGCAATGAGGAAACATTCAATAGTAGGAGAAAAACTAAGGTGATGCAAGTGCGAGTCAACTCCCGACCAAAACTTTTAAACCCAATATAATTCAGAAATGAAAGAGGCCGAAAATCTAATTAAGGGAGATAATTTTGCTTTTTTCACATTTTTTTTAGATATTTTACTTTGAAAGAGGTAATTTTGTAAATTACCTTTTAATGTAATGTTTTTGTTTGGAGCTGTAATTTGAGAATTATGGGGAAAAACTTACAGGTGATTTGTTAGGCCTGAAAAGTTAAACAGTCATTTGTTAATTGCACAAAAGCGGTATTTTTTCTTGTAATTTTTTCAAAATTATTTAAAATAAGTATATTTAACTATTAATTAAGTAGACTGATGATATTTTTAAATAAATAAAAAGAAGGTGTTAGGAACATCCATAAATCATGGCCAAAAGGCCGAGCCAGAAAATTTGGCTAGAGGGGTACTCTTTTAAAAATTTTCATATCTAATAGGATATATATATATATATATATGCCGATTTAAAATAAAGAAAGTTTAAGAGACTGATATGCACAACTGCCCACACCAGTCACCATGTGGTTCTGCCACTGGCCGAAAAGGTCGCTTCACACGGCCAACTTGTACTGATACTTTGGACATTACACGTACAGATAGAGACTAGAGCAAAGCCAAGCCTGTCCAATATTGCCATCTAAATCTTCCAAGCCTCGCTAGATGAAGACAAAAGGCCACCCAGAAACTGGATTGCGACAAGAACTTCACGTACCCATTTGAAGAAACCCTAGCCCTACAAGATTTTCTCAATAATTGAGACAACTGGAATTGAGCTGAAAGCCTTGGAGCATCCGAGGCGATCTAAATTCTTCAAACATAAGATAACATTGTGCAATGTTTGACAATGAAAACAATTGATAATTGTTCTAAGAAGATTCCTCAAAGTTCGAGACAGATTCATGTGACACTTGTGTTCGATTGTTTCATGCATACACTCAAACTTTAAGAGGGATTCATATAAGAGTGACAAACTGTTCCCTTCACCAAAAGATGAACACCTACCTCAAGAAATCTTCAAGCGGAGGAACAGTTACAATTGTGTTAACTTGTTGCTTTCCACATGTAGAATTTCTAAAGAAGAAAAGTTCTCATTAATGGAACCTGAAGAGGTATAGCCTAACTGCTCGGGCAAGGAGTATATGAAGAGACCTATCTCAGCATTATGTTTCTTTCTTTAAAATGGTAGGGCATGTTATCTAATCTAAGTTGAAAAGAATGCAGTTCTGCCACTATTGAAGCCAATGCAACTCAAGAACCAAAAAAAAGCAGAGGAATGGGAGGGCGTTTCAGGCTCTTTTTGCTGTTATTGGGAGCAGTTGTCGCATAACATGTTAGAAAAAAAGTTTGAGTTGGCATGAAAGCGCGTTTCTCGCCCACAAACAGAGTGAGGAAAAAGGCGGAGGAAAATGTGGGCATGACCAAACGAATTTATAATATGTATTATTGTTTCGCTGTCAGTTTCTTTAAGTTATAATGGCCTCCTTCTATACTGTATTTTGAAACTAGAAATTCAGTCGAAATATCCAAGCTGCCGATTCTGAAAGGGTCATAAGCCGACATAAAATATTATTTTTGATATATAAAAACAACGCATACTTCAACAGGTTTTATAAAAAATGAAATGAATAGTTGTATTATACATACGCAATGCAACCTCGTGTTGGCCAATGTACGAAACTGATTTGCAAATTGCAATTGGTTCATTTTGAATTGTCCCATCAATCACAGAATGTGTTGTCACATTGATGTGCAAATGGGCCATCGCATATCATATGTGGATTAGAAAGTATTAAAATAATAAAAATTCATTAGTCTAAATTACAAATAAAAAGTAACGATATCCTCATCAACCGAGACAATTTGCTTCAACTAATCCTGCAAAAATAAGTTCATGAACTGAATAGGCAGGGACCTGTTCAGCTGAATTGGCCTAAAGTATGAAAAATGTAACTCTTGAAAAAGATAAATGAAAAAAATTAGGACAAGGTGTGGAAGCATGTTGAGGACCTTCTTCCACCACTTCTTCCTTGCTTGACTGCAAATGGACCTAAAGACAAGCGAAACCAAAAAATTATCTCGCATCTTGCTTCCTTCGTTTCAATGATATGATCACATAAATTCCAGCTGTGTGATACCAGAAAGTGCACCTATCTTTGGCTTGTGCAAAGAGAGTATCATGAGAATCGAAGTGTAGACTTTGGCAAATGACTTGGAATGAATATTTGAAACTCTAGATGGCATTTCAAGTGTAAACTCCACGCAGGGAGAAGCAGAGTTCCTGCTAGCAGTGTTACATCTTCTCATCACAACACCCACTTGCTGGACAGGGGATTCATCTTTTCTTTCTATCTAGCAAGCCTCCATTACATAGACAGGCATTCATTGCGTGGAAGTTGTCAAATCGAAAAGTGTTATATTGCTCGCAGGAGGATATCAGCTATCCTTCAAAAGGTGACATCCATTTCTGAAGGGAGGTGATCGCCCATGGCCACAAGTTATTGCTCCATTCACGAAATCTCACCCAGTAATCCGTTAAAAACTATAAACGGCTGTCATCAACCTGAGCTGACTCACAGTTCAGGCCATACATCTCATGACCACCCTACCATTCAGCTTGAATCCTTCCAATTCAGCTTCTTTAGATACTTCCATGCACATGACCACCCTGCCATTCAGTGCATAAATCTTGATTGTGTCATGATAAATATCGTATGTTGGACAAAATCCTGCTTCCTTTAAGTCTAGAAAAAGATCTGACGGTCCAGTGTGGTATACACATAACAACACTTGGCTTTTGTCCATTCTTAAACCAGGCAAACAGGCTCTCTGCAGCTTCAAATCTTCCTAACTTTGTACAGACCTTCATTTGTGCAGTACAATCCTGTTGTTTCAGTTTAAACGCCTCTCTGTTTCCTAGCTCCTCTAACAACACAGAAGCAAGCTCTTGTTTTTATGGGTTCTTTGCCATACTGCGATCACTTTGGCGTGGATGCTGGGATCTAAAGTCTGTCCTGCATTTTTCGCAATCCATAAAGGTTTCCTTGCAATTCCATCCTTTCTTGATCTGATGAATCCCCTCACCACGGCTTTGATGACGCTCCTGCTAGCAAATACCATGAAATTCTCCATGTCTTTGGCATCTTCAGGAATCTAGCTAAGATTTCTATCACTGACACCAGAATTCTGTCATCCGGGAAGAGCTGAGGATGCTGGTTGGCCCAGCAAAATGTTTCTAGTGCCCTCTACGGCAATCCCCTATCCCTAAATCTCTGATTGTCTTGGACACTAAGCCTTTCCTAAGGACAATGTTCCACTTGTCGAGAACTTCAACCACATTCTTTTCTGGTGGAAGATCTCTGATTTCACGAGCGACATCGATGAGGAGGGCTAGATTTTTACAAACTCTTTTGCAAAGTGATGATCTAGAAGAAGCTAGTGATGAAGCAGCTGATCTAATGAGATCTTTTGCCGTTGGTAATCTCAATGGCCGAAATTTGTACAGCACAGGCAGAGGAAGAGGTCTCTGCTTCCATAATTTCCCTGGTTTCTGTGGTACTCTCCCTTGGAGTGAACTAATTGCATCCAGTGCCTCTTCGCTTCAAGAATCATCCATATCCTCCACTGAAGTGCTTGGGCCAGTATCTGTTAGTTGCTCTCCTGTGCATCCTATCAAATCAGGATCAGAGGGTGCCTTGGCTCGCCGAGGATATCAAAGATTTTTTGGGACCTTTCTTCTAGAGCTCTACACAGGTTTTCTGATGGCCATGCTTTGGACAATCCCCTAGGCATTGCCATGTCTGAGTTCACCAGTCGACGCCATATTCTCACATACAACGACATATCTCTCCAAGAAAACCGGTAGGGAGTGATCAAACAGGCCATCCTTTCAGCAAACACTTGGATGACATCTAGTTCCAAGGATGAAATTCTCAACCCCAACAGTTCCTCATGTCCAATTTGCATAATAATCTCCATTACCTCCACGTAAATCCTGCCAAGCGGGAGCTACGTCCTCGAGGAATTTCAACAAAACAGGTATTGAGCTTAGAACACCGCCTGGCTTACGAGCCCACAGGCGCGATTGGCTTTTGACGCCCTGAAAAAGATGAGCGCTTACTGATCCAAAAGCCTCGGTTTCAACCATATCTCATTGGAAATCACTTATCTCATTGGGAATCACAACAGTTGAGTTTCTTTTACGTTGCGTTTCGTACCGTCGAATCTAAAGGCTACAGGCTTTGGAAAATCCTCCGTTTAGATGATCCCAGTAACGCAGATTTTGAATCCATGTTACATATAAAAAACAGTGGATTTGAAGTCGGATGAAGGGTCTCACCTCAAATCTGTGGATATGAAATCCTACTAATATCAAAGTGAAACAGAGTTCGGACCAAATGGATAGTATATATATATATATGTTGAGCCTTCATTAGGCCCAACAGAAATTTATGGTGAAAGATTTTTCTATTTCATGTAGGTCATAAGACGTCTTCCTTTTAATATTTGTCTCTTGAATTTATATACATTGAAGCGGAGATTATATAGAAACTACATTTTATCGAGAAATGCTACCCCAATGTGGGTCTGTAGTACTAATTTTAATATTTCATTAGTGAAGACAATGTGTCTTAGTCAACCAGAAAATGATTCATCAGTTACTTACAAGGCTTGTATGCCGTTTATGGTTTCTATCCTATGGAGGAAAGGTACTATTATCCAAATAAAAAAGAGATAAATTAGTCATGAATTACTTATAAAACCCAAATTGATTCCCTAAAGGCTACATTTTGGGGTTTGAATTGTTATTGAAGTTCCTTTAGTAATTATCTTATGAGTAATCTTAAAGGGGGGTTGGTGCAATGGTCAGCTAATCTTTGTTTCAAATTTTTGTAGTGTCAACCTTATGTGCTACAAATAGGAGATCGTTAATAAGTTGAAGTATAGCAATGGCATCACCTTGAAGCACCACAAAGCAGTCATAAACCTTGGGGTTACGAGGAGAAGAGGAGGGAAGAGAGGCATGGGCAAAGTCAGGATTTTTTCAGGGTTGGGCCAAACGGTCCAACTAATTATAATCTATTATATATATATACTCACACAGTTTAGATAATATTTACAAACCACAGTATAGTAGAAGTTAACATATATCGTATATAATTACCCACGTCATTAACTTGAAGCGTGACTTGTCCTATGACACATTTAATAATTGCTTGTGTCATCAGCAAAACACGTCCTTCACAGATAAGGTGTTCTATTTCTATTATAGTAACGTAAATATACTTTTTTTCTAAAATAAAAGTGGGGTTAAGTCCCCTTCCGGCCCTCCTTTATTCAACCTCCAAATAACACCCCTAAACAACTTAATTAGTTTTATGAAATAGTAAAAATAACTTTTGCCTAAAAAAGTGTGGGGCAGGTTATTAAGGTTCTTTGTGAAAATAAGGTGTTATCAAAACCTAGTTTTAGTATACACAGTTTTAATGTTATTTAAATGCACATGAAACCTGGTTTTAAACTATTGTCAAAAAGTCATTCAAGGACTATAAGAATTAAGAACTCATCTGTTCTGTCCAGATATGATGATCACATACAGTTCTATGAAAGGCAGAGCCAGAAAGAGAATCCAACATGAATATCTTAATTGTATATACCCAAATAAAACTACAAATGAATGAGAAATAGATCAAAACAAGCAAAACAATTTTGTCACAAAAATGACAACAAAAAGAGTAGACAATAATGAAAAACCAAGACATTACCCAGTTTTGCTTACTCCCTGAGTTGTGGGTCAGGGATGAAGGAAACGACAGACAGAGCGCAAGAGAGGGTCGGGCCAAACTAACAATTTTTTGATTTTTTAAATATAGTTTTTTTTTTCAGGACTGGGGTAGGGCCATGGCCGATTCAAGAGTGTAAGAGGGTTTTCTGTTTTTTTTTTTTGTTTTAATAAAAAAATTGTAAAAAAATATACACCTCTATCATGTCCCTATTATATCGGCGAATTTTAAAGGCCAAGCGTTTCCTGAAAATAGCCTTAGAAAAAGTTCAACTATTTTTGTGGTAAACGGTAACCCATCGTCCGGACAACTGCCCCTGAAAGGAAGGGCAGTTAGAGTTAAATTCTTTACGGCAGATGTAATGATTCAAGGGGATAAATTGAACCTTTTGTAAAAGAAAAAAACGTAGAATAAGATTAGAATAAATTCCACCAAGTGAGAACATCCAAAATACTTTGTCTTTTTTTGAACCATTAAACCTCGGAATAAAGATCAATTGGCTGTTTATCCAAAGCACTATCACGTTTATCCCATCCTTTATCTACCTTTTTCTTCATTCGTTGCGCTTTGTCTTCTCTATAAAGTTCTCCACCTTCTTCTCATATCACAGGTAGTTACGCTTTTTTACTCCGATTTGTATTTCTCTCCCGTGTTTCCTCACCGGCGTTTCATCAATCGTTCTGTCGCCGATCGGCAATGGAGATCGATCTCTCTCCAAAGCAGTCTCAGAAGGTGTATGGAGGAGATGGTGGATCCTACTACACATGGTCGAGCTCCGACCTCCCCATGCTCGCAGAAGCCAAGGTTGGTGGGGCCAAGCTCCTCCTTCAGCCCCATGGCCTCGCCCTCCCCAGCTACTCCGACTCTGCCAAGGTCGCCTATGTCCTCCATGGTTCGTCTCTCTATCTTATACACCTATTCACCCTTTGAAGTTTGATCCCTCCACTTATCTCCCCACTTTATCCAAACCCCTTTCTTCTTCTTCTTCTCCCATTGACGACGTGAAGATCTATGTACTGTTTTTTCCCGATTCTGTTGATGGTATATGGTTGGTGTTTCTCTTGAGTCGAGATTCTCCGATAAGCAAAGTAAGGGATGTCGTTGCATCATAAATGTGCTTCTGTTTCGGTCTTCATCGGTTTCTCTGTTTCGTGCATGAGATCGGCGGTTCTCCCAGTAATGGCCGGGCCTTCAATATTCTTGATCGTAGGAAAAGAACAGACGAAAAATATCTCCCCAGATAGTTGGAGATTTTAATATTATTGAAAAATGCATTCGAATGTGTTGACAATTTTGTTCTGGTTCAGATTTCTTTCCTCTGCAACTTGTTTCGAAAATCCGTCTTCTCTTTTCTTGCCATTCAATTTTGATGTACTCCGTGTTTTACTTGTTTGTTTGATTGAGCTACAGGGAAAGGGAGGGCAGGGATAGTGATGCCGGAGGCGACGAAGGAGAAAGTGGTGCCGCTCAGAAAGGGTGACGCCCTCGCCCTTCCCTTCGGTGTCGTCACCTGGTGGTTCAACGACGGCGACGGGGAGCTCGTCGTCCTCTTCCTCGGCGACACCTCCAAGGCCCACCGCTCCGGCGAGTTCACCAACTTTCTCCTCACCGGCGTCGGCTCCCTCTTCCACGGTTTCTCGACGGAGTTCGTGAGCAGGGCGTGGGACCTGAAGGAAGAGGAGGTGGAGAAGCTGGTCAAGGCCCAAAAGGGGCAGGGGATCGTGAAGCTGAGGGAAGGGCAGAGCCTTCCCGCTGCGTCGGAGGAGGACGCCAAGGGGATGGTGTTCAACTGCGAGTCGGCTCCGTTGGATGTGGACGTCAAGGGCGGCGGCCGCGTTGTGGTGCTGACGGACAAGAACCTGCCGCTGGTTGGGGAGGTGGGGCTGGGCGCCGACCTGGTGAGGATCGACTCTGCCTCCATGTGCTCTCCTGGCTTCTCCTCCGACTCGGCCTTCCAGGTGACGTACGTGATAAGAGGGAGCGGGAGGGTTCAGGTGGTGGGGATCGACGGGCGGAGAGTGCTGGAGACGAGGGTGAAGGCCGGCTGTCTCTTCATCGTTCCCAGATTCTTCGTTGTCTCCAAGATTGCCGACGGCGATGGCATGGAGTGGTTCTCCATCATCACCACCCCACAGTAAGTAACCCATCATCATCATCTTCCTAATACATGCATGCATGTGTAACTATATGCTGCTTTGAAGTCAAATTATTCTAATTAATTCATTCTGAAAGCTACGTTAGGTCATATTAATTCGCTAGCTCAAAGAAACCTGCAACTTTTAGCTTAAGTAATGCTCGTATAATTATCATGATCGCCACATTAAATTGGCAGCCTTGGAAGCTCCAGCCTAATTTGAGTTTAAGGTTGAGTTGTTATAGAGTTTATGGTCCTTGGTGGAGCAAGCTATCTTCACTTCGGATGATCAAGTGTGAACCGCTCAAGTGACTTAATCGGCTTAATCATAGACTTGAGCTCGATTCGACCGTGTTCAATTGGCTTGGCTCATTCCCCAGCCATAGGGGTTGGTGGACCCATGACATGATGCGGCCTTTAAACATTCACCAAGATGTTGAGATGTCCTGTAGATGAGAGAAGCAAAGTTGGCAGATGATAGGTAACATCTGTCATGCTTTTGTCCTATCAGTGGGAAAATGAAAGCAAGTCAGGACATGTGTTGATCCACTGCTTTCTTTCCTTGGAACTGGTGATAGTGGAGAATCATGTAGTGGCCATGAAATGACATCTATAAGCATTGGTTGCCACCTTCGACTGCTACAGATATTTGGGGCAAATTGGTAACTATGCTGTAATATGCTGTGGTGGGCTCATATATGTTACCCCTTTATAGAAAGGTAGCCTGCCTAGAAAATATATGATCCTTGACTAGTGGGAGCACCCATTTGATTATGTTTCTGTTTTCCTCTTAGATATTATGTAATCAGCAGCCGAGAGTGGTTGAGAGGTTGTCAAAATTTTGACGTTTGCATCCATGCAGGTTTTGGTGTTATTGGACAGTCATAAATCTCTTTCTATGCAAAAGTATGTTTAAGTATGTTGATCTTCCAAAGTAGGAAAAGTATGGCTTTTCTCTTCTGTTTTTCAGGTTGTCATTCATTCATTCATTTGAGCGGTCTACAGTAGGTTAATCTTTAACTTCAAACATCTCTCTCTCTCTCTCTCTCTCTGTGTGTGTTGCCATTTATGAAAGGTTTACACTTAAAGGACTTAATTTTGTTTGAATTTTCTGACATGGAAATTGCAAAATTACTGTGAAAGTCTGGATCAAGTTCAGATTTTTTGACAGTTCCATTTGTTAAATTTGCTCGAGTAAACTGTGATCGTAATAGAAGATTTATTGTGTGATTCTGGTTAATAACTTCTTGGTTCTTATAAAATGGCAGGCCGGTGTTCAGTCACTTGGCGGGGAGGACCTCAGTGTGGAAGGCACTGTCCCCGCAGGTGCTGGAGGCATCGTTTGACGTGTCTCCTGAGATGGAAAAGCTCTTCAGATCCAAGAGGACCTCCGATGCCATCTTCTTCGCACCACCAAATTAGGCATCCATCGCGGAAGGGCCAACTCCAGTTCCTGCCATCTTCTTCTAGGCGTCTTCCGCTTTGTTTTGCTTTGTTTCTCTCCTAATAATGATGGCAAAGATTTTGTTAGTGATGATGATCCCTTTTGGTGCTTCTCTTCCGTCCTAGCCAGCAGGTGGTTTTTTTCTCCTTCAGCTTGCTTGACTTGACAATGTCGCTCAATAAAGCCGCTTGCTTTCTCCAATTTAGCCTTTCTCCTTTCATTTTGCCTTCTAAATCAACATGAATAGGTGACACACCTCTTATGTCTCTCTCTCTAATCTCAAACTCGCGCAACCGCTATATCTTTGTTAACTGTGTACCATGTTTTTGGTATTTTAATCGTAATATATTCTTGAAAAAAAAAAAGAGCAACGTTTAGCAATTCAGATCGACTCGATCAACACGGTACAAACTTAGAGGGCTTAAGATCTAGCGGCCAGTAATCGAAGGGGATCGACAACCACTTATAGCTGTTTTTCCCTTGACCTGTCGTGCATCAGCCGATACAGATCAATACACACCGAAAATAACAGCACTGATCAGTGACACCAAAATGTGGCGACAAAAACCATGATCAAAGTTCTTTCCACAAAGCAAGTAAGACCAACAACCAAGGTAACATGGGTGAAATTAATAATAGAATCTGCCATTCTGCCGACTCACAATCTGAGAATAATCTGAAACCTCCTCTGTGCACTTTGGTGCTCGACGCATCACAAGCACTGTGTCGAGATTTGGACCATACTAACTCATGGTGGGGATGACACACCCATTTAGAAGTACGATTACCGAGGACGATCAAATATGTAATCCTGGGGATTCAGAAAGCGTTCTAAGAAAGGTGGAAACTGAAAGGAATGATCTTAAACCAAAAGATATGGCCTCTAAAATGATTCCTTTTAAAGGAATACATTATGATCCTGATATGTTCCACCTTTGGTTTCTCAAGATTCCAAAAGAACCCGCTTCCATGGGCTGATCCATTTTGTGGGAGGCATTCTTTGTTGCAAGGTAAAAAGATATGTTTATTTCTTCATAGGCAAGGAAAAGCACGGTTTCACCACATACATGGAGACAGACGCATATACACATGCACACATTTTGCATGGCCATAAACACACATACAGGAAGTGGATTTGTTTGTGCATTACTTTGCCATGCTTTTCGAAGAATGAAGGGCAGCTAATCGATAGAAACTCGGCCAATTCAAATACAAAAAAGTAGTGGACTTGTTGATGCGTTATTTGGCTAAATTTTGTGACGAACGAAGGCCAGTTAAACCCAAGAATTCCCATTATGAACTGAATAGTGAGGCAAGGCACAATTTTATCATAGGAACAAACATGAGGATTTCTAGGAAACCACTTCTTTCTCTAATACATAAAAAAATGTGGGCATGGTCTACACTCCCTAAAATCTGTTTCATCCTTTTTTTCTCTTTTTTGATAAACATTTACTGCAGGAGAACCCTGGTTCAGGTGGCATTCATGAGGAGAAACCAACAACCTTATGTGAACAGGTTCTCATTTAGACACCTTACCTATAACACTGAAAATATACCTTGTCTCCGAAAAACAACAAAAAAATTAAAGCACACATGAGCAGGTTTTGTAGATAAGAACAGACTAGTAACAAAAAAATTAAAGCACACATGAGCAGGTTTTGTAGATAATAACAGACTAGTAAATGCATCAGCTCCTGAATTGCTCCCGATGGTAAGGGCCGCCTGAGACTGTAGACAGACTAAATCCCGTAACTAAGATGTTTGGAAACGATTTCGATGTGCAATGGCAGCTACTGACAACTTACGGATAGCAAATTCACTCTCTATTAACCAACCACGGAATTATACAAACCTGCAACCATTTCAGCTTAAACACATCAAATGGACCAACTAATTCACTGTCCATGTAGTTTAATTTTAAAAGTTAATACCCGAATGGTATTGCCAGTTGCATTACAACCACCCCTGAATAACGGCCTCATGGAAAAGAAAAGCAAAAGAAAAGACATGAATCTTACAGAACTACAGATCCATTACCACAAACAATTCAACCATAGGATGCTCAGTGAAGGTGATACATCAGATGAAGTAACAGAAAAACAACCTAAAGGCCCGATGATCTCACTGCTCAAGTTCAAAGATCAATTTAGACATACAAAATCATATTAACTGACCATAGCAACCACAACAGAAAGCTAGAGCATCAAAGTTTATCAGGATGAACCCAGTCATCCTTGGCTGGCGTTATAACCAAATTAGCAGCTACTTTGAAACAAAAATATTAGAAAGAATACAACTCCCCGTAAGGTAGGCACAACAAACTCTCCTTCAAAAACCAAATCTCTACAAACATATGCTTCACTTTTTCATATCTTTGCCAGCACACTCTTTATGTATATAAATCGAACACTCATCTGTTACTAAGTTACTTCTGAAATCAGTAACAGTCACCTTGCAGTTCTCAACACAACCTAACAAAGAAATTTAGAACTTCCAATTTCATAATACATAACCTATACTATGGGATGATCATATTGGCATGATGTTGATAGCAAGGAAAGGGGGGAAGGAGTTTTGATTTTTCAAACCAAAAGATAAATAATTTCATGAAATTTTTACATTAGTTATCCCATAAATCAAATAAAAAACTTCAAACAGTAACCAACAAAAAATGCCCTTTGCTTTAAGTATAAAAATTTCAATTATCTTACACTTCAGATCCATGAATTTCAAATCTGAAACTACCAAATGCCCCCTAAGTGACACAGCAATTGTCAATTTCTCCAAGAAATCACTAAACTAAAATTGCATTAACAAAAGCTTCAAAGTTGAAGGATCATAATAAACCAAGGTAAAACAATTGTCAATGACAAATAAAGTGAAAGATATAAATGAACTTAATAGAACAAATATGTTCGAAAATGATGAAAACTAGAGCTTGAATTCCTCATCGGTCCATGTAAAACACCCAGGATATAAAGAAAAAATATGTACTCTACTTCTGTAGGGCATTTGAATACCTCAGGACACTCCAAAAACCAAACTACTTGATGGGTTTGTCCCTTGAAAAGCAAACGCGAGGTGAGCCCCCATCGCCATGTCATGATGAATAAGTGATTGACAAGCAATGCTATCCATATCGTACGATACGCACAATACGTATCGTACAGGTCGGAAAAACCTATACGTTACGCTTGCGATAACCGATATGCTCGTGTATCGCAAACGTATCGCCCATATCATATGATACGGGCGATACACCCTCATATCTTATGATACGGGTTAAAACACAAATTTTTTTATTTTTTAAAGTTTAAACACTCCTCCCTCTCTCTCTTCTTTTATTTAAAGACTCCAAGAGACGTAGGAGGGAGAGATTTTGTCCATTTTCATAAAAAATAACCAAGGATTCATCGATTTGGGAGATATTATCGTTAAATCATGAAAGATGATAACTATATGTTTTGAACTTATAAAATTGTGATGTAATCTAAGTCCTAAAACTCTAAGTCTTAAGATTCTATAAAATTTTCAAGTTTAAAATTGTGATGGATGCTTATTATGTTATTTTGAATATCTAATTTCTTATTTTTGAATGTGTTGTTGTTACACATGAATGTTCCTTATGTATGATGATCTTTTTTATATTTGAATACTTTTTTCTTGATTTCTGATTTTTTGTTCATTTTTTCAGATTTTTAATGATTTTTCTCTATTTTTTCTGATTTTTAAATATTTTTTAAAATTACAAAATTAATTTTACGATACGCTATTTGCGATACGTTACGATATGGCGTATAGGCCGGCCCGACCGATACGCGATACACTACGCCTTTTATAACATTGTTGACAAGTTCAAACATTTTTCTTCTCTTCTACAGCTGACTTGACAATTTCAAGATCATTTCCTCTCAATGCTACCAGTTTGTGTAGATAACTTGGCTTTCAGGTCAAGGAGACGTGATCATTTGGAACTGCATCTCTGAAGGGGACAAAAAAAGAACAACAGGATGGCTCATAGCTGTTTCATTACAGAGTGATACACCCATCCACCAGTATCTGGTGTCATCCTCTGTTGCATATAGCTTAAAAAACTGATTCTGCCACCTATCACAGAAAAGAAAATGCAATTCAGAAGTATCAAACATAGATCTCCAAGACATTCAATATAGAGAAACAGACAGTCTATGAGCATATTTGATCACCTCCTGCTGGAGAAATGGGGCACTAAGCATCCCCTTCTAGAGAGATTATGAAAAGCAGAAAAGGAAATGCAAAGAGAAAAAAGAAAACATGTAGAAGCAGAAACCAGATTCAATATCTAAACATGATAATGCCATGAGATTCTTTAAGCTTATCCAAGAAGAATAATAACGGGGCATCAGCTAGATGTTGTGAATCATTAATCCAAAAGCTTTCAGTTTTTGTACAAAACAAGCTTGAAAGAGACGAGCAACATCCCAATTTAGACACCCCCACTACTTCCTTGGCAGCAAATTGTACACCTACAATTACCAAGGGGCCAGAGCCCTTTCATCATATTGACCAAACTTTGGCAAATGACTTAGAATGAATATTTGAAACTTTAGATGGCATTACATGTGTAAAGTCCAAGCACCGAGAACCAGACTCACCGCTAGTAGCAGGCCATGAGATTCATGACCAAATACATTCTCTTCTTTCTATCCAGCAAGCTTCCTGTACTTAGAAAAGCATTCACTGCTCAAAGGTGTCCAATGGAAAAGTGTTATATTGCTAGCAGGAGTTCATCAGCCATTTTTTAGAAGGTGACATCCATTTCTGAAGGGGGGTGATCACCCATGCCCGCAAGTGACAGCTCCATGAAATCTCACCTCAGTAATCCGTTAGAAACTATAAATGACTGTCATCAACTTAAGCAGACACTCACGATTCAAGCCAAACATCTCATGATGTAGAACTGCGAAGAGGACCCAGTTCCCCTTTTATCTGGAGAAGGGATGTTGTTTCTTTGTCCAGTTTGAATCCTTCCAATTCAGCTTCTTTAGATACTTCCTTGCACTTGGCTACCCTACCATTCTGTGCATAAAGCTTGATCATGTCACGATAAATATCATATGTTGGACAAAACCCTGCTTCCTTAAGTCTAGAAAAATATCTAACAGCCCTGGGAAGATCATCTAGAGCTACACAAAGTCGAATGACAACACGATAAGCAGGCAGATCCAGCAAATGGTTCAACTCCTCCAACTCCCATGTAGCAGCCATTGCTTCCCTGTACCTTTTGCTGCTGTACCTGCTGTGAATAAGTGTGGTATACATAACAACACTTGGCTTTTGTCCAGAATTCTTAAACCAGGTAAACAGGCTCTCTGCAGCTTCAAATCTTCCTAACTTTGTACAGACCTTCATTAGTGCAGTACAGTCCTGTTGTTTCAGTTTCAGCTCCTCTCTGTTTCCTAGCTCCTCCAACAACACAGAAACAAGCTCCTGTTTTTCTGGGTTCTTTGCTACATCTGCAATCAGTTTGGCGAGGACGCTTGGATCCAAAGTTCGTTCTGCATCTTTCGCAATCGATAGGAGTTTCCTAGCAGTTCCATCTTTTCCTGCTCTAATGAATCCCCTCACCATGGCTTCGATGACGCTCTTGCTAGCAGATCCCATGAAATTCTCCATGTCTTTTGGCATCTTCAACTTTGAGAATCTAGCTAAGATTTCCACAACTGACCCCAGAACTCTGTCATCAGGGAAGAGCTGAGGATGCTGCTTGGCCCAGCAAAATGTTTCTAGTGCCCTCTGTGGCAATCCCATATGGCCCAGCTCTCTGATTGTCATGGACAGTGAGCCTTTCCTAAGGACAGCAATCCACTTGTCGAGGACTTTGGACACATTTTTCTCTGGTGGAAGGTCTCTGATTTCGCGAGCGAGCTCAATGAGGAAAGTGGGATTTTTATAAACTCTTTTGCAAAGTGATGATCTAGAGGAAGCTAGCGACGAAGCAACTGATCTAATGTGATCTTTTGGCGTTGGCAATCCCAATGGCCGAATTTTGAATGGCACAGGCAGGGGAAGAGGCCTCTCCCTCCCCAATTTCCCTGGTTTCTGTGGTACTCTTCCTTGAAAGAGTGAACTAATTGCGTCCAGTGCCTCTTCGCTCCAAGAATCATCCTCCTCCTCCACTGATGTGCTCGGGCCGGTATCTGCTAGCTGCTTTCTCCTGCGCATCCTATCAATATCAGGATCGGGGGGCACCTTGGCTCGTCGGGGATATCGAAGATTTTTTGGGACCTTTCTTTTAGAGCCCGACGCAGGTTTTCTGACGACCATGTGGATAAATCTATAGGCATTGCGATGTCTGAGTTCACCAGTCGACGCCATATTCTCACGTACCAACGACATATCTCTCCAAGAAAACCAGCAGGGAGTGACCAAGCAGGACATTATTTCAGCAAACACTTGGATAGCAACTAATTGCAATGACGAATTCTCAACCCAAATAGTTCCTCATGTCAAATTTGCATAATAATCTTCATGACCTCCTGCAACAAGAAAGGGTCTTTCCACATAAATCCTGGCAAGCGGCAGCTATTTCCTCGAGGAATTTCAACAAACAGGTATTGAGCCTAGGAAATCACCTACCAACAGAGTGCCATGGATGTTCTCGTGCCAGTCACTACCAGTCTCCACGATTCTCTCCAATATCCTGATCAAAATTTTGTTACGACCCCACAGGCACGATCGGGCTTTGAAGCCTTGACAAAGATGAAAACCTACAGGTACAAAATGCCCGTGTCACTTTCAACTTTCAAGCATATCGGTATCGGGAGTCTCAACGGTTCAGTTTCTACCGGGGTTCCGACCAATGCTATGCAACAATGCAAATTCCTTCGAAAAACTGTAAGGTGCACGTCGAAGAAAAGATGAGAATGAAGATGCAACACCAGGACTTCATATGAGCTTGCCTGTTTCGGTATTACTTTCCCCCGAATCAGGGTTTGATGGGATCATCAGGTAATGGCATCTGCTCCATCAGTACTGTACTGGTACCCAAGACAGAAAGAACGACAACCCAAGATTGAAAAAGAAGGACAGTACCAATTTCACTTGGAATGGATTTTGTTTGGGCCTGCATTAAGACCAATTGCAATTTTTGGGTATATCATAAAGATGTCTTCCTTTTATTATTTGTCTAACAAATTTAAGTACATTATTTCGGAGATGATATAGAAATTGCATTTTAGGTTGGCTGATTTTAGTGATTTTTCATCCTACTAGTTATTAAGATTGCATATTTATTAATAGAACATTGAAATTTGAGTTTCTAACCAGGACACATGCAGGCATAAGAGGAAATGTAGTATTTGAAAATTTAAAATGATGAATAGAAAAGAAGAAAACTACGAGCAGCCGCCTAACAATAGGCAAAATATTGGACTACCAACTAGACTTATCGATTAGGCCCTCAACTTTTCACGTAACTTTTGACCAACCATTTTTTCAAAGAACGATATTAAAAAATATATAATAAAATACAAAATTGCCAAGTCTCGAACAAGGTTTCAAAAAATAATAAAAACTAAACAGAACTCGATGACTAATATGAATTACAAAATTAACAACTCTCTCTAGTTCGTCTCTAGTTTGCTTCTGAAATGGAGAAGACATTATGAGAATTGAAGTAATTTGAAATCCGAAGTTAAAAAAGAATACACGTAACAGATTTGAGCATTATGAACTACAAAATGAACAAGTACTAAACTCTCTCTCTCGTGCATGTTAGTGTAACAAGAAAAGTAACTCAAAATGTTATTTATAATTTGTTTAAACTTTTTTTTCCTGTTAAGGTAGATAAAGGCTCACTAAACCTGAAGATGTGAAGGCCGCTGCTTGGGGGCGAGTTGTGGAGGACAATCAGTGGAGCTTTCACAGCAAGGAGGGGAGACTATGTCTGTAGACAGATGCAAAGCACGAGGCTGCTGCGAGGGAAACCGATGGTGCGTCGATAGACAAAAAAGAAATTGTTTATAATGAATCGGCTGAATCGATTTGGAGCAGTGGATGGCATTCCATCTTACCTGCTGCGACGCGAGGTGAAGAGTGCCTCTACTACGATGAGAAAAACCAGTGCTGATGCTGCTGCTGCTCCTCCTCCTCTTCTCTCCTTTCAGAAACAAATGGAAGCCTGTCATGGAAGCGTGAGACACAGAAACCAACATAGGAAATCAGCAGCCATGGGCTTTGGAGAAGAAGAATAAGTCCTGGACTTTGCAAAGGAAGAAGAGGAAATTTGAAAAATGGGAGCGACAGTACCTCTGTCTGAAAAGGATGAGCAGAAACGGCTTATAGGGAGAGACGGAGAAAGAAAGAGAGAGAGAGAGAGAGAGAGAGAGAGAGAGAGAGAGGGGACCTTCATGGCAGTCGGAAAACGGTCCCGATGGTGCCGGGAAGATGTCCGAGAATCGGTAAAAGAACCGATGAGAATGAATTCCACCAAGTTAGGACATCCAACAATATACCTTCTTTAACATCGAACCTCAACTATTTATCCGCGGAGAGAGATTGGTTCATTCCATCTACCATTAGTGATCCCCAACTATTTTCTTATGGATTGATGCCCCTCGATCATTTACTTATTTATATATTGATGCCCCTACATTAATTTACTAAAGGGTGTAAGTTTTTTTCGAATTAGGAATTAGTGCTCATCAGTCAAAAGTTCCTAGCTGGGCAACTGATTGTTTTCTGCCATTTACTTGAAGTGTTCCAATTTGGTCCTTGGAGTCAATTTGTTCATGAAAAACGTCAAAACTTAATCACTGACACACATGAACCAAAGAAGGAAGTTAGCAGGATGGTTAACAAACAAGTTTTTTAAATGACAAAAGCTCATTTTTTGGATCAAGATTCATCTTCAGTGCTGTAATGTAATGCTTTCCATGAACCCTGAATAATACACCATAGTGGCTGATCGGCATTGGCCCGTATCAGGTCTTACGGGCCATATTAAATCAAATAAAAGGTTCTTGCTATTACGTCGACCCCTACAAAACTATATTCACTAATCTGGCTGATCTAACATGCTCTTAGGTTGAGTTTGTTTCATCGCTGATCTGACATACGTGCTGATGTAAGATCTCAGATCCATGAAAGATGCGCATCACAAGCATTATTCTTCAGGAAGCTTGGACCATACTAACTAGAAGACTGTATGTCAGTTCAAGCTTGGTATTCTCGATTAATATTTTGTTCGGCTCGAAATGAGGTAAGCAATGTACACATGGATACTGCATATGCACTCCCTCACATTGCACACGCACAAACACACATACACGCAGTGGATTTGTTTATGCATTATTTTGCCATGTTTTCCGAAGAATGAAGGCCAGTTAATCGATGGAAACCCGGCCAATTCAAATACACAAAGCTAGTGGATTTGTTGTGGCTAAATTTTGTGACGAATGAAGGCCAGTTAAACCCAACGAATTCCCATTATTAACTGAAGACGCATGGCACAATCTTATTGTAGGAACAAACATGAGGATTTCTAGGAAACCCCACCCATTTTCCTGATTCATCACAAAATGTGGACACGGTAGCGACACTCCTTGGAAACTGTTTTATCCTTCTCTCTCTCTTTTTGGATGAACTTTTACTGCAGGAGAAACCTTGGTTCAGATGCCATTCATCAGGATAAACCAACAACCATATGCGAACAGGTTCTCATTTAGAACACCTTACCTATCACACTGAACAAAATTATATCTTTCTCTGAAAAAATCAAAAAATTTAAAGCACACATGAGCAGGTTTTGTAGATAAAGCATAGACTAGCAAATGCATCTCTGCTCCTGAATTGCTCCCGATGGTGAGGGCCGCCTGAGACTGTAGACAGCCTAAATCTTGCAACTAAGATGTTTGGGAACGATTTAGGTGTGCAATGGCAACCACTGCCAACTTGCGGATGGCAAATTCACTCACTCTGTTTGTTACTACCAACCACGGAATTATGCCAACCTGCAACGATTTCAGCTTATTTAAATCAAATTTGACAATGAGCTCACAGTCCATGCACTTCAATTTTAAAAATTAATACCCGAATGGTATTGCCAGCTGCATTACCGCCACCCCAGAATAACAGCTTTCCTGAAAAAAGGAAAATAAAAGAAAAAAAAAACATGAATCTTACAGAACAGAGAATACATTACCACAAACAATTCAACCGTGGAATGCACAGTGATGGGTGATACTTCAGATAAAATTACAGAAAAAAAAAAACCTAAAGTTCGGATGACCTCACTGCTCAAGGTGAAAGACCAGTTTAGACATATATAATCATGTAACTGACCATAAGAACCACAACAGTAAGGTAAAGCATCAAAGTTTATCAAGATGCACCCCAGTTGTCCTTGGTTAGAGGTAACAATCAAATCAGCAGCTACTTCGAAACAAAATCATTAGAAAGAGTACAATTCCCCGTAAGATATGCACAACACAACAAACTCTCCAAAAACCACATCTTACAAACATATGCTTCACTCTTTCATATCTTTGCCAGCACAATCTTTATGTGTTTTATATAAATCTAAGGGTCATCAATTACTAAGTTAATTCTGAAATCAGCCAGTCACCTTGCAGTTCCCAACACAACCGAACAAAATAAATTCAGAACTTCTAATGTCATAATGCATAACGTATACTATGAGATGATCATATTGGTAAGATGTTGATAGCAAAGAAAAGGGGGCAAGGGGTTTCCAATTTTCAAAGCAAACAGTAGATGATATCATGATGCTTTTACATTAGTGTGTCCCCATAGATCAAATCAAAGACTTCAAACAGTTACCTAAAAAAAAAAAGCCTTTGCTTAAAGTATAAAAATGTCGAAGTGGATTTCAATTATATTAGCCAGCTTTTGGTGGAAGCTATCTAGGTTTCAAAGCACAAAGGCAGTCACCAGGTCAACTGCAACAAGACACCTTTCAGGATGAGTAAGACATCAGAACCACATAGGTAAGTGAAAAAATATGCATTGCTCACATTTTCACATTCAGACTTTATTTTTGTTTCATCTCTCCTCAAAATCAAAATAAACATCTACAAAGTTCATGACCTATGCTTCAATCTTCAAAACCACCAGCAATATGTGCATCTACAAAAGTTTCCTTAAAGCATCTTCAAAACCAAAAGACTAGTATCTCCTCTCTCCTAAGAAAAATGGGCATAAAATGAAGAAGGACCAAGACGGAAATATGTCAAGTATAGTAAGTAATTATATCATATAAAAAAACAACACAAGAGCCCATAGGGTACTTCCGCACATTCTTCAAAAACAAAAAATAGAACACAGCTAAATTTATGCAGTCAAGTAACAGAAAAAGATTTCATCTGGAAAAATATATAAAAAAAAAGAAGAAAAAAACCTACCAAGAGGCTGCAAAAGATGAGCAGGAATGACTGCAACTGAGGTGCTCCAGAACCACCAAATTAGTCCAACATATATTACACCCTGTACATTGTCAGAAAACTATGAGGAAAAAAAAATATTTAGCTGAAGAAAATTCATCAAAAAATGATCTTTCCACACCTTTACAATTTTGATTTTACCCAAGTAGAAATCTGGTGACTGCTTTTTATCCTTTGAACGTGATTCCTGATCTGTAGTAAAAAGAGAATACACAAATTTAGGTGTGAGTTGCAGGAAATGAAATTGAAGAAGAAAATAAGGAAAACAGAACATGTAATACAAGGAAAAACAATAAATTAACTTAACCATAATAGCAATTAAGTAAACATACATTGTGCGAGTTCCTTCTCCTTTGCTGCTGCTGCCCTCCTGAGTTTAGCAGCCTGTGCAAAAGTTGAAGGCCTGCAATCACAACATGTTATCATGCTTAGCATTTTCTAAACTTTTCAACTTTCACAAGATCAACATAAATGTTGATAAGCCCCAAAGAAATGCCTAAAGAGAGAGGTCAAGATACCTACAGCCATATAAAGAAAAACTTTCATTTAGACACTTTATTAAGTTCATTTAATATTGATTAGTTTATAGTTTTATACTTTATACATGGAATTGTGACCACATAAATAGAAAGAAACCTCTCTCTCTCTCATCTATCTATCTATGTACCTAGACACACCCCTGATACACACACACACACATACACACACATATAAACAGAAAACTGACAAATTTGATAAGCTTATCTGACGAACTTCTAGGAACAATCTCTTCCAAAGAAGCAAACTAGTCATTCAAGAATCAAGATGATCCAAACAACTCTAGCTCTCTCATCCACAAAAAAATTTGTAAGTGCAAACATGAACTCACACCACTGTACCACACTCAGGTGATATATGATGCAACAAAATCAAAGCACATAAATCACTTACGATGATAATGAACCTGCCTCTTTCAAAAGTTGCTTTATTTCTTGTTTCAACTGTATTTGCCTAGCATTCCTCGTTCCTCTCTGAAAAGAAAAATATCACTAAAAAGTGAACAAAATCATATAAAGTTAAAAGTCTCCCTCTCTTTCTCTTTCTCTCTCCCTCTCTCTTTCTAGATATATATATACATATGTGTGTGTGTGTGTGTAATTTATATACACGTCTATATGCTATGCTCATTTCCAAAATGTTTGCTTGGCCAATCTACTGTCAAGAGTCAAACAAGCAGTTCCCTTTTTTTAGTGCTTCACTTACTTTTATCCCCAAGAAAGGTGTACTGTACGTTTAAACAGAAGCCAATAAACCAAAAAAGGAATGGGGAAAAGATAGCTTGTCGCAAACACTTAAGATGTCTACACTAGATACATAATTTCAAAATGATTGACTTTTCCTTTATTACACAAAGAAATCACATCCAAGCAAGACTTAGTTAGATTTTGGAAGCCAAGGCTAGCAGCCTGGGCCCTAGGGGCTCTGCCTGCTTCAGTTTCTACAGGAGAACAACACAGAGAATTTGAACCCTGAGCATATGTATGATGAGGCCTAGACAAAATGTGACAACTCCATTTGGTGCATATTTCATAGATTTAAGTACACATTTTCCCACTCGATTTTTATTGGTCTCAAGGGGAACAAGGACAAGTTTGGAACTTGTCAATCTTGATTCTTAATGGCCCATGTCGAGGTTAAACACTTACAAAAACTCAGGTTATGCTTTTCGTAATATTATGCAATTAAATACCATTTTGACTGACCAGATAATAACTCTCTTGAAAATACTTGCTAACTGCCAAAAAAAAAACTTCGATGGATTCATAAGGACCCCAGTCCCTTATTGTTGTGTCCGCAATGAATCAACCAGCAAGAGCTGTAGCTAAGTGCCAAGTTCTTGGACCAGTCAATGATAAAATTTAAAGCAACATAGCAGAACATTTGATGCAGCTGAACTTCATGCGACAACACGTTAAGCCCCAGATTCAGACGTATAAGGGGCTCTTTCATGTAGTAGGGTTGACTCACATCTGTCTCCAAACTGAGGAGACATTTGAGTCCTAGAATGTACATCCCTTGAAGCAAAGCTAGGGGCATTCCTGGTAGGTAGCGGAAACCTTAAGGGTTTTACCAACCAAAGGCCTGCCAATGCATCGCCAAAAACTTTGATGAAGCAACCAAAAGAAAAAAGAAGGAAAAGAAGAAAGAAAAAGCAACTCAATCTAGCTCAAAGTCAATATTCTCTATGAAATCATATGACTATTTTCGCACCCATCCAATTTGCAGTCACCAATCTGGGAAACTTATGGGGAAGTACATAAACCTCAAAAGCATCTACTCATTCAGTCACGAGTGATCACAATTATGTATTCATGAGAGGTTTCATTATTTACACACATAAAAACAAAATTTGCATCTCTATTGGGTTGATCAATCTGCACCCTCCACGGTCCCAACATCATAACCATGAAAGATATTTTTCCCATGCATCATCATCTAACTTCCCCCACACTTCCTGAAAAAATCAGCAAGGAAGTTGCAAAAACCCACGTTATAAAACCCAACCAGCAATCGTAAATTCTTATGTTGTCCCATATTTTCCACAACCATCGATCCCTACAGTCTTTTATTCCCAACATCTTGTATTGGACCAAACGAATGCCAACTTTGTCGGGAGAAAACAAAAAAGAACAGGCTCTTAAAGTTCCAAAATCAGATCAGATGATGCAAAAACCATAAATAAGAAATGAAAAAAGAAAAAACAATACGGAAGACGAAACGAAGGAACGAAAAAAGGCAAAAAAAACAGACGGGCGTAAACGGGAGAAAAGACAAACCTTCTTGAGGTAGTTTAGAATTGCAGTGAGCAACTCGAGAGAGAGGATGAGGAAGAAGATGACGGGAGCGGCGAACCCGTTCTTGAACGCCTGATTCTGGTCCATCTCTGTCTGCCTCCATGGCGGGCGTTGGTTCCGGGCGTTCGCCTATGAATGGGCAAGCTGGCGTGCGAACTGGTCGGGTCTCCGATGGACCCGAATTTGAGATACTAAATCTGCTCTTGGTCGAGTCCAGTTTAGCCTAGGGAAATTTTCATTTGGGGTTCTCATCTTTTGGTCCATAGTCCTGGAAACGGTTTCGCATCTTTTAATTTCCTAAGACTACCCACACTTTTTGCTGCATTTTCTCGAAAAGCTGCTCAACTCGTTCACCACTCTGGGTTAAAAATTTAAAATGAGAACAATGATAAAAATACTTTGTGCTTTCTTTTTCCAGTGCGATTCCTTTGCGTTCAATAAAATTGCAAAGCAAAAGTTGTCTTTAATTATGAAGTTCTAATCGGATTTAGAAAGCACTTGCCTTTTAATAGAATTTGAATATATATTAAAACCAAATACCAAATAGATTTAGATGTTGTATAAGTCGCTAGTGACTAAAAGGCAGTAGTTGGATATAGGTCCATGAGATGAGCTTGGACATACATTGCATTTAGGGCACCAAGCTACATTGTCAAGACCAAGTCTGTAATTGGGTGGCAAGGCGGTTCATATTTAAGGGATTCGAGGTTCGAATCTTATTACTGCTGCCACATTCTAATGTGTAATTGTTCTAAGCTACAAGTGGTGGCAAGTAAGATACTCGAGTTAAAGGGGTGTTTTGTAAGTCTACCCAAGTCTCGAAGTAACTCAAAATCTTGGAAGCATAAGAGTGTGCGTTCAAATTCTTCATGGGTATGTTTGATAGCCTAAAGGGGTGTTTTGTAAGTCTACCCAAGTCTCGAAGTAACTCAAAATCTTGGAATCATAAGAGTGTGCGTTCAAATTCTTCATGGGTATGTTTGATAGCCTTAGAGTGTCCTGTACCCAAGTCTCGTGTGCAATCAAATTCTTCATGGGTATGTTTGATAGTTTCGGATTTGAGACTTGAAGCTGATCTGAAAGCCATGGTTTGTGGGTTTACCGTTTAAACAAACAGTGGATTTGTTATTTGTGAACTCAAGTCTGGGGTCCGAGTCTGAGATTTGACATCCTCGAAAATCCAAGAAACAATGTGAAATGAAATCCTTGGTAAACAAACGCACCCTGGAAAATGACAACTGGAATTGGACTTTGATGAATGACTTGTTGCGAATATGAAACTCGATATCATACGCCACACAATATGTCCATGGCCTGGCAATCTACGTCAGAAAGATACGGATATAAGATCTTGACATGTGACCCCAACAGAATATTTTGAAAAAATGAAACAAAAAACCAAAGTAACATAAAGGGCGTTCCTTTATTTTTAAAATTTTAACCAATGTAAAAGCTGCTTTCCGAAAGGATGCAGGTGGATATTAAGCCACCTTTCAAAGATATCTTGCATCCTCACTATGAATTGGTCTCCTTCAGCTATTCCCTCTTTACCCCCTCCTGTGTCTCAAAGCGTCATCTCATACTGCTGTGTGACAATCTATCCGAGATAAGGTGTCGCATTATGACTTTTCGGTGCCATTTTAAAACTCTCTTAAACAGCTTTTGTGCTATGGCCGTCAAAGAGCTTTCACCGTCGAAGAGCTTTCATTTCCACTTAAGAAAAGTACATCCTCAACCATAAGGTATATATGCAATTTCCAATGAGGTTGGCATTGGAACGGATAGCACTGGTAGGTGGTCAGTTTTTATTTTGAATTTTTAGGACATCAACTTTATATATTGTAAAAAGGGGCATCAATATACAAGTTAAAGTATAACAAGGATACCACCTTAAGGCACTAAAAGTAGTCCACATACCTTGATGGATGAAAATAAGGGTGGAGGCTTTGGTCCTGTTATTGGTGATAAGATGCAATACTGTTCATACTCACCTAACCATAAATTATATAAGTTGAATGTAGCTTCAATAGCATGGGATAGATGGTTGGAACATGCATTCATTCCAGTTGACATCCTTATTAATCCAAAGACATATATACCTATAACAACTGAAAAATGAATATTTTGATAAGGAATATTGCAGGAATATGCCTTCCAAACTTAATAATATGCCCATTTCGTCTCTTGTCTCCTTCAACAAGGTAAAAGTTCAAGTAGATATCTCTCTCTCTCCCTCTCTCTATGAGGTTAGTTTGCAAAGATATGCGTCAGTTTTTCTTATTAAGGAAGCAAAGACATTTATGTGCATGAGCAGACAGGCTGAACCCCTTTTTCGAGTATAAAATAATTTCGAGACTTAAAATGAAAAGCAATACATCCATCAACTAGAGTATCATGCATCCATTGTTTACAATCAAGAAGAGTAGTATCTATGTGAATCAAACTAACGATCAAATTTTCACCGACCCACGGACCAGCTGCTATATGCCATTCTTGTGCATGAGAGGAGGTCACTTTCATAGGAAAAACTACGGATTCATTGGTCCCATGAGGCATCGTTATTTTTACTGTAACATTTAAAGGAACACCTCATTCATTAACGTACGCCCCCTTAAATGCCCTTCGCTTGCGCATGCATGTTCCCAAATCCAAACAAATCCGATACATACTATGCCCGTCTTCTTCCCTTGTCTTGTTCCCAACAGTCCCCTTTCGTCTCTTCTCCAGAAAACCGATTTGCCTCCATGTGCGTGCACCGGGATATGGGCGCAAGGGGCTCCTTTTTGTTTCCTTTGTATTAAATAAAGTCTACTCGGTGTGAAGTATGAAGGATGAACCAATTTCATTTTCCTATATAAAAGGCCCATTAATATTTCCACCTTCTTTTAACTCACGAATATGTCATGCCCATGAAGGTATTTGTGAGGTTATATCATGGACATATGCAGTGGTTTCTTTTTTTAAATGCAAATATAATTGTTTAACTCTATAACAGTGATATATATGTGTGCATGTACACTACCATGAGAGGGAGAAAGAAAGAGATGGAAGCATCTACACTTACACAGTTGAATGAGA
This sequence comes from Nymphaea colorata, assembly GCF_008831285.2. Lineage (NCBI taxonomy): Eukaryota > Viridiplantae > Streptophyta > Magnoliopsida > Nymphaeales > Nymphaeaceae > Nymphaea > Nymphaea colorata. Next base: position 18,965,974 of record NC_045139.1, read on the forward strand.
CAGAAAATTAACACGGGAAAAGTAAACAAGGGCACGCTCTGCTGTTCAACTTCAGTCCCCACCCACTTTCTCAAAAGGTACCTAGTAACTTGAGAAAATGCAAGCTGTGAAAGTTGTTCACAAGGTAATAAAGTCGGTGCTTGCCTAAGAAAGTTGGCCACAGGTCTGACCCCATGACTAACTTTCTGAGGAACGGGATTCTCAGGATCTTTTCTGAGTGGTCGCCATGTTAGCACTAAAGCATAGTTTACAGGATTCAGATGTGTTTCTTTAGAATAGTATTTTTAAGGAGTTGTTTGAAAACAGTAACATATTGTTGTTGTTTCATGAATCTACCTCAAAAAATGAAGTCGATTCATGAAATGCTGCCACGCAATATTTCATGGATCCGTCTTAATCCTCATGATCAGATTTCATATATCCAACTGTTCCAGCTACCAAATGCCCTCTGTTGGTCAAGTTAAAGGTACTCGAACCCAAGGCATGAATTGGTCTTTTCCATGTCAAAATTTTTAAAGCAATGTCGTATCTTCATGAGTTGTTTGGCAGATTAAGGTAGATTCACGGACACTTAGTTTTAGTGTTACATGACTTTATCTTGATCTTTGACGTAGATCCAAGTGACTCACAGAGTGTTCGAAGTGCCAAACGGCCCCTTAAAGAAGACAAAGTGGGTAGAACAAATCAATTTTTTTGTTGATCTAGTTCAGAAACGATCTCGATTCGAATTCGAATCCCTGAATCATTAAGCTCTCCAACTCCATTCAAAATCCAATTTTGATTGCATATGGCAGTTAAAAAAGGAAGAATGTAATGGACATTTTGATCAGGGGATCTCAAGTCCCAACTAAATATGAATAGGTTTTTGTGTTCTGGGATATATACAGTACCTTTTCTCCCACAAAAAACATTGTTAAGTCCTGATTCCTGGTAGTGTTTGACAAGGACATACCAGCCAGTAGATGTGGGTCTGTGTGGGCAATTGTTCACATGGCCGGGTCTAAATTGGTAGTGAGGCTGGGCCTGAGTTCAGACATACAAGATGCCCCCACTGAGCTTAGGTCCGCGCTCGGAGGTTCTTGTTCAATTATGAATTGACCGTGAGTCAGCAGACCGCACCTTTGGTTGTTTTTACTCAGGCCGTCATTTAGTGCTTCTTAGCCAAAATTTTTTTTTAGGTTCGCAGCTGTTACTGTACAATGTTGCTATTGGAAGGAGTAGTGCTCTGCTACTAGGCCCCAGTACCAGCTTGAATCAATCCAAATGGAATCAAATCAGTGGGCAAACCAATTCCATTCTATGGGCTTCAAGAGTGCTCTGTCAATTTTTACTATTTTTTAAGAATATTCTTAGATTTGTCTATTTTTAAATCTTTTTATACATTTTTTCCATTTATGTTTGTAAAAAAAAAAAAAGACTTGTTTAATATTTTTGGCCGATTCAAACGCTGCAGATTCTACACACAAACTGATTTTGGAACCCTAAGATAAACCAAATACACAAAAAACTGGACTTACTAGGCCAATAACTTTATAATGGAGATAACAAAAGCAAACAAAGTGCAATAAGATATCAAATTAAAAGGGAAAAATGAAGGGAAAAAGTAGATGAACAAAAGGCATGCGTAAACTGGCAAGAACAAGATCAAGTTCTGAGAGAAGTAGGTGTGATGGTGCTTTTGTTGGCCGCAGACCAAAAAGAGAAAAAGTTGCAACTGAAAGGCCAAAAGCAAATGGCACTGCACTTGAGCATCTAACTTTTATGGGAGTTGGGAGACTTATTTGTTATTAATGTGAAAGAAACTTTAAAGGACAATATCAGTTAATGGGTCTGTCTACCGGGAAGTCAATGATATCACGACTATGAGAAAACAATGATTCATGCCTCAGAAGTATATATATATATATATACGTATCTTGACTCTAGCTGATTAGAGTCATTCAGTCATTTAATATGCACTGTTCAATCCAATATAATAAGGGGTTAAGAGAAAATAAAAAGAAAAAAGTCAACTATTTTCGTCATATAACATTAGTTTAGACATTTTTCTCTTTATTTTTTTTTTCAACCGCGTATCTGCTTTATATGAATAGTCTTAGTTAGATGACTTGGACTTTAGATCATCAAAGTCATCATTCACTCGCTTATAATATATATATATATATATATATATATATATATATATAAAGATTCAAATTTAATTGATTCAATCGGCTGAATTATGAGTAACCCTTACATTTGCATATCAACATGAAGCTGAAGTCTTCCATTTTTTACTTCCACCCAATCATAGCTGTCCGATGCCTTATATTTGGATGGTTTGTTGTAAAAGGCTCGAAAATTTATCCATCCAAATTTGGACGTTGAAATCTACAAATCATATATATATATATATATATATATATATATATATATATAGAGAGAGACCTTTACCTTATGATTTGGTTAGTTTAAAATGTTGATGATACACATCTCCCCTAAATAATCTACTTATAAAATTTCCGATGCACATGCTAAATACCTACTGAATTTTGTTAACTTTAGCTCAGCTTACTTAAACTCGCCAGATCCTCCTAGTGCATGTTAAACACCCATAAATTTAGTGTAATATATATATATATATATATATATATATATATATATATATATATATATATATATATATATATATGTATGTCACATATTTTTAGCATTTTGTGGCTCATATGGAAAATTATTTTTTTAATGTGTAAACAAGATTATAATAAAACTTAAAAAATGAATCTAAAACTTATTTGACATGCTTAAAAAGCATGATTTTTTTATGTTGTTTTTATAGTTTTAGACCTCAAGTAGAAATTCACTAGTTAATTTCATAACAAAAAAAACGTATATTCCAATGCATTCTGCTGGGGGGAGTACCCAAAACGTAGATTAATGCGATTGATTGAACTAATCGGTTAGCCTCATGCATTTTGTATATAAAAAAGGTTGATTTTTTTAATCTCTCGTCATTAAATGTTCAGTGAGAACAGCCAAGATGTAATATTTTCATAAGGATAGAAGAAAAGAGAATATGCTTATCATGAAAGAGAATATAAGAAATGCAACAATTGGAAGCATTTAATTGGATCTGATCGAATCCATTATACATACATATAATACACGTACCCACTAAAAGTTTTGAACATTATTTTTAAAATTAACTCCGGACGCACTTATTTATGGATCATTTGCTAAGAATGAACACTTGGAAGCATAACCTTTCAATATAAAAATTATCTTTCGATATTCATGAAAATTTTATGATGTTTAGTTAATTACAAAACTGTTTAAAGAAAGTATGCATCATAATAAGAAATCTTAGTGTTGATCAATACAAAAATCATTTATATGAAATGTGTAAGCACAACTACCATTGTAAACAAGTACCAACTAATCATACGATATGCCAGCTAATGAACTTTATAATAAACATGTTAGTAACATCACAAACATAAGTTAACACAAACCCACATAAAGAAGACCAAGATTTTAACATTTTTTTATCTTAAGCATCTTGTAAGTAGATCTAAAAACTTCCCAAGTCTGAGAGATTTAGTTGCAACAGTTTCACATGCATGATTCCCATATATGCTCATGGTAAGGATCAAAGATTCAAGAGTGATATTAAACTTTAGCAAAAAAAAAAAAAAAGAATATAAAAGAAGAAGAAGTGGGTAGTAGATATGGAATACGAAATGAATATATGACTCAATAAGAGAGCTGAATCTCTCATCATTCCCTTTTTTTTCACTGTATTAGGCCTTATTTCGGTGCATCAAGGTAACGTCCCTATTATACTTCAACTTGCATATCAGTGTCCTCCTTTTGCAGCACAGGAGGTTGACACCTTAAGAATTCAAAATGGATATTGGCTGCCTACATGTCCTCGCCGTGATCGCTAAACAACTCCATCGAAGACACAAAATTAAGATAGCCTAACAATTTCATTGATAAAGAAGAGGTTAATAAAAACTGACTCCCAATGCTTACAATACAGCTATTTTGTTATGGAGGAAATGAATAAGAGAATTGAAAACTTCAAAATTCAGAGAGGACAGCTGGATGATTATTCCAATAGAACTTAACTAAGGTATATCTTGTTCTAATCCCATGAAATGTGTCCCAAGTTGCTAATTAAAAACGATCAGAATTATTGCTTCCCACTCTTTCTTTTATAGTAAATAGTATAATTGGGTTTAGTAAAAGTACATATGAGGCTGAGTTATAGCAAATTGAACAACCCAATATAAACGACTGAATTGAATTTATTTCAATTTCAGAAAGCAGTTTGAAATAATGTTGACCTGCGCACTTAGCATGTGAGAGAGAGAGAGAACGTGAAAATCAAGTTAGAGAGAGAATATATATATATATATATATATATATATATATATATATATATATATAGACTAGAGAACATCCCACAATAACTCTTGTCTACATATTCCACAAATAAGCTCATTAGAAAAATAATTATAGTCATCAGTTTTAATCTTCGTGTCCTAAACGCTAATCGGTTGTTTCAGGGAACAACTTCCATTGGTGTGCATATTTACAATGTTTGAAAGAAAAAGAGGTTGCTTGAAACCAAATTTTGCATATGAACATTTTTCTGAAAAAAAAAAATTCAAGTTGGGTGAGGAACATGTGAAGAAGAAGCCCAAAGTCTACATCCATTGGGAAAAAGGGTCAGTTATGGATATGGATTTTGTTATTCAAAAATATGTATTTATTTATTTATAACATATGCAGTGTCAAATGCACACTGCAACTGGGCTGCAAAATTTTTGCTGAGGGGCACTAACCGATCTACCGCTTAGGAGAATGAGTGATTGCAAGGCACTGACTCAAGTCTGGTGTGTGCACTACATGCGGCTGGACCTAGCTAAACCTAGGTCCAGTTTAATCACAATGCAAGGTTTCAGAGGATGGCATGGGCACCCGCCAGTCACACAGTAGCTCCGCTACTAGCTGCAAGGCGGTTGAGATATAAGAGGTCAAGGCGGTTGAGATATAAGAGGTCAGTATCTTGAATTCCATGGTTACTGCCATGTTTCGGTACATTTATATTCTTTAATGCGACACTCGAAATGAAGAGTGTACCATACATCTACCCAGACCCTGAAGGAGAACAAACCTTGGAAATATAAGAGTATAACTTTCCGAGTAAACAAACGTCCCTCCCAAATGTACACCATATCTCTGTCTTCATTTGTTTGTCCCCCACCCAATTCAAACCTTGGGCTCATAGCAACTGCAGGAGACAAAGGACCCACATCAGGTCACACCTCGTCGGGAAAAGTTCAACCATAAAAGTTCAAGATCCAATTTATTTTGGATCTATGTACGTGTTTCTTGTATCTAAAAGCTATCGAACAAAAACAAAAACCAAAAAAAGCACGACAAATATTTCAACTGTCAAATTAAATCATGAAGAAGAAACATAAATCACATTTCCAAGTGCATAAAGTTGCCAAAAATAAATACATTTTACAACATTTTAAGGGGCATTTTATTATTCCGGATTTGAAAACCATTGATCTGATATGCCATGCTTTTGCTGATATAATAAAAATCCATGGTTCATAGGCTATGGCCCCACCCCAACCAAATTAAAAAAAAAAAATCTAGTGTAAAAATTAAAAAAAAAAATTGTCTGAATGTATTTTTTGAAAGTAAGTTCAGTTTGGCCCTACCCAAATCCAATCCAAAAAACTCAGTCCTCATTTGGCCCGCCCTTGCGAAAAATCCTGGCTCCGCCCCTGTATAAGGATGTCATATATATATATATATATATATATATAACCTAAAAGATTTGAGGTTGACACTTAAGACCCCTTATTTATTTATTTGCATTTAGATTTAAGGTTAAATGTACAGTTTTCAAATCTTAAGGATCTCAAATCCGATACCATCAAATGCCCCACTTCCATCCAAAACGAGCTTTCTGCTTACTGCATAGATTCTTGATCACTAAATAAAGGCCTTCATAAATTTTTGCCCTTTTAGTTTATTAAACTACAGTTGGCCTTAGATCTGTTGATTTATAATCACTGGAAATGAGGTTGACCGAACCATTAGAGGCATGATCCGTGTTTGGTTGTCTTTTCTCTTTTTTTAACTAATTAGGTTAGGCAGAGCTACGGATGTAATTGGATCCGATATGGTTGTTACTAAATTTGATTGACCGGATAGGGAAAATCCAGATCTAAAATGTTCTCGTGCTACCAATTGGGATTGGTGAAAATGATATTCTGTATGATTTGAATATGATTGTTAGACAGATTTGGATTTTCTTATTGAACAAACCAAATATGGTTCAACTTCAAGGTCTCAAAAGACCAAATCCCTGGTCACGTGAGCTGAGCTCATGTTGATGTTTTCTCGATTATTTTAATCTAAAAAAGTATAGATGCAGACAACGACCCTTATGATTCTATAATGTGAAGCATGCTAGAATCCAAATCAAGATCCGGATCGTATCTATTTGGAACATAGCAGGGGGAATTGGTAATGCCTTAATGCCTCCAAAATCATTATATTTTATATTCCATACTTCCCGGCGTACATATTACATCCAAAAATCAAATAATTTTTGCCATCTTCCAAACATGGATCACAAATCCACAATTTACAAAAGAAGAAGCAAACTGAAATTTGGGTCCATGAAATTTTCACTTTTAGATCATGAGAGGTAGGAAAATCAAATCATGCGAGACCGAACCTAGGCTCAGTTCTTGCATATGGCAGAGGGCTCGACCTACGACGTGAGTTGGCACATTGGCTGACATGCGCTGGCCGGATTATATTATATAATCGCACAAGAAAGTTAATCTTGACGCTCATGTCACTCGAACTAGTGACCGTCTGCCTACCAACCTATACCACGACACACTGAAATATAAAAAATAATGCATTAGAGATATTTTTCATTTTTAGTTTTTTCTGAAAATGTTTATTTTAGTATTTTTCCTAAGAGATAAGATATTATTAGTAGCAAAGGTGCCACGATTCCATGGCCTGCAATATTATCTGTAAGAAAAGAAAAAGTTTGGAAATCTATGTGTTTCTATCGTCATCTTTCATTGAATTGCCATAATCTTTGTATTCACTCTATGCCTCGTGTTTGTGTTGAGAGTGGGGGCTTGACGTGACATTCGTGGGCCTGACTCGGTCGTACTGGAACATGAATTTTAATAATTCATGAACAAAAAAATAATTTTAGATTGATTGCCTTAGGCCATAGCATTGATATCGTTTTCTCTCAAAGAAAAAAAAAAAAAAACTATTTTGATCAAAATGATAAGTTTGGCTGTCCTAGATTTATTTAAGTTAGCCACACCTAACACGTTCATAAATTCGGTCAACACCCCAAGGTTTCAATTAACATCTTTGCCTCCAACAAGTAACCGATTTATTGATTGTGATAAATGATAGAAGGAAAAATGTATGAACTACAATCAAGTGATGAAAATGATTATCATTTCTTTTATTTTGATTTTTCTTTCAATCATTTATCATAATAAATCGATTATAAGATCATCGAGATCAGCATTCATTTACGTTTAACATTTCATTACATCTGTAAGAAAAAGCAAACAATAATGTGACGAGGACTCCGATTACGATTTCACGTAAAAGGAAAGAACTGGCCGCGTTTCGCTGTCGCCGGTGCGAGGTTTATGTGAAAAAAGGAGAGCAGCACCGAGAGTTAGCAGCAGAGCCTTTATTCTTGCCTAGGAAAACGGAAAGCAGGCGAAGCATGATTCCTCCTCAGTGAAAAAAAAAAGGAGGGGGGGGGGGGGGGAGGAAGAAAAGGGGAGAGAGGGAGAGACAGAGAGAAAGGAGAGGGAGTAAAGATGAAGGAATATGAAGAGGAGTCTGGGAAACGGAAAATGGGGCGCATGATGGTCGCGCATTTATCTCTGGGGCGCTTCTGCATGTGGTAGTGTCAGTCTCCATATGTTGTCTTGGGAGGGACAAGGAGAAAGGGAGAGGGAGGTTGTCACAGTGTCAGTCAATTTCAATTTCAAAGAGAGAGGGGGGAGACCAGAGAGAGAGTGTTGGTGAGGGAGAGAGCTACCCTTTTCGACCTTTTCACTGTGGCCGCTAAACTCCCCCGCTCTTTACAGCGAATACAATGATGCCCATCTCACGATATCCTCCGCTTCTCCCTCCTTATTGTCTCCGTCCTCTTCTAATTCAATCCATCCCTTTCTCTCCCTTTTCGCTTCGTTTGTTGCTTCTTCTTCGTACTACCGTGTAAAATATCAAAGTTCACCTCTCCTCTCCTCCTTTAAGCTACAGCCATCCTCGCGCGCATGCGCCACTGCTCCGCTCCTCACGCTCGTTTTTCTTCATCTCTTCTTCATCCGCGTTTTCCTCGGTTGCCCAGTGGAGAAAAAGCGAATTTCCTGTGGGTATTATGAGGGGAGGTCGATGGTCCTTGTGTGGGATGATGCCATGATGAAGGTTCTGTGGTTGTCTGGACGGAGTGAGTAAGTTGGTTGCAGGTATTGTCTGTGGTTGAGTGGATTCTCGATCTGTTGTGCCTACCAATTTGCGGAAAACCCCTTTTTGGCGTTGCCGGTGTTGCCGGTAGGGCAGGGCAAGGCGCACAATGAGGGATTTCCCTTCTTGTTTCGGGGAGAACGGCGTTCAGATTGCCGATTCCTCGTCGTCGTCGTCGTCGGGCGGCCGGCAGACGGCGCAGAATTTGGTCACCTGCGTGTACCAGAGCAAGCTCTGTGGTCGCTCTTGCTTGATAACGGTCACATGGAGCAAGAGCCTCATGGGTCAAGGACTGAGCGTGGGCATAGACGACGCCACGAGCCAGTCCGTCTGTAAGGTCGACATCAAGCCCTGGCTCTTCTCCAAGAGGAAAGGATGCAAGACCCTCGAGGTCGACGGCCGGAACAAGGTCGACATCTACTGGGATCTGTCGTCGGCGAGGTTTGGCTCCGGGCCGGAGCCTCTGGACGGCTACTACCTCGCACTCGTCGTCGATTGCGAGATGTTGCTCCTCCTCGGCGATCTGCGCAAGGAGGCGTACCGGAAGACGAACGCCGGGTCGCCGGATTCGAGCCCCTTGTTCGTGGCGAAGAGGGAGCATATATTCGGCAAGCGGGTATACTGCACGAAGGCGCAGTTCTGCGACAATGGACCGGTGCACGACGTCGCCATTGAGTGCGAGATGGAGGGTCTCGGTGACCCGTGCCTGACGATCCGGATCGACAAGCGGATTGTGATGCAGGTGAAGCGATTGGCGTGGAAATTCCGTGGAAACCAGACGATCCTAGTCGACGGTTTGGCTGTTGAGGTCTTCTGGGATGTGCACAATTGGCTGTTCACTCAGAGCGCAGGGAGTGCAGTGTTCATGTTTCAGACCTCCCTCTCTGCAGAGAAGTTGTGGTCGAGCCAGAACTTCTCCGATTCTTCGGCCGCATTGCGGTGGTCCGGATCGCAAACGATCAGGGAAAGGCAGGCATCAGGCTTCTCGCTTATTTTGTATGCGTGGAAGAATGAGTAGAGTTGTGGTTTTGGAGGAGGATTCATTGCCTGCGCTCAATCCTGCCATCCTCTCCTGATTTGATGCTAACAGAATGTTTTTAGTGAGTGATTGTTACCTATTTCTCTTGTGTTTGGTGAGTGTATATTCTTTGTAAGCAACCATCATTTTATTGACTGGAAAGGTGAATGAATGAATTGCTTGTTTGGTCCTGTTTTGATATTTTCTTGGTTGTTTTCATGATAATTACCATGATTTCCCTCTGGTTGTGCATTTGTTGCCGGTGGATTTCTGAAGCATCTCACGAATCTGGAATTGCCCTTAATCTGTCAGCTGAATAGGTCTAATGGGGGATGGAAAAGAAAGGTAGCGGTTTTCTTGCTTTAATGTTTCTGGATTCTGGTTCTCTTCTACAGTTGAGTATGGTAATCTACACATACAATGGGAAAACCTTGGGTTTCTGAATTTTTTCAAACCATCTTCGCATGAATTACTTTATCTTGCACTTCATGGTGTACTTCATCCATCTTCGATGGTATCCTACTACTTTTCGGTTGGAATACAAAATATCTAAATAAAGAATATTGGTGCTTCTTTCTTTTCTTGTTGCGGTAATATGCTGAATAAGTGGAGCAGTATTTGGATATTGGTTACTTCTTTTCTGGCAGCAGAAGCTGCTTTCTCCTCTTGCTTATCGCTAGCTGGAATTAGCTGGAGTTTTATAATGGAAACAGAGAGTGATGGTGTTATTTTTTTTCCGGAAATATCGAATCTGCTTTTGGCACCTTCACTTCAGATCACGATCGCCTGGATATGGAATGCATATTCCTTTTCAGTTGGATGGGCTATGTGGATGAATTGTTTCAATGGTTTCCTTGCTTGTTACTTTACAAGTTTGGAGTTTTTTACTGATTATTGAATAAATTTCACGAGCTTGAGGCTGAGTTTTTGGCCTTATAGTATTCTATGCCATTTCAGGAGGATTCACGCGCTATGGGTGGTTAACATATTCGGGCGGACAATTTGTGTTACTCTTATGACTTGTTGAGGCATGAGAAACAACATGTCTAATGGGTGGGTGCATTATATTTCATGTCCTTTCGCATTCTCTTCATGAGAGACTACGTTCTGCTATTTAATGCCATCTGTTTTCTTGGACGCTGTTAACATGATCATGAATATACTTGTCATTTCTGGGCACTTCATATAGTTAGACCTCTTTTCCCTCCCCTTATTCTGAAACCATCCTCGGAAGAGGTAACTGTCGATATGAGAAATTCTCATTGTGGAAGCGCAAGAATCTTTTTTGTTTGTGAAAATAAAATATTATTTTTTTATCAAGGCAAAAGGGTTATCAGGTGTACTTTTATGAATGTAACTTATGTTTTTTCTTTTGAGCTTCATTTAGTCCTTGCTGCCTGCTAGTAATGTGACCAACACATTTCATCAATTTTGAGCTTCATTTATTGCTGAAGTGTGAAGACACATGAAAGATTCATGGCTCGTGATTTTGCTAGGAAACGAGATTTCAAGACTTTTGACAGGGCATTTAGTGTCCATGCAAGAAAAGAAAGGGGATATACACTAATTTTTGCTGAAGATTTTTGAGGCTGTTGGTATCAAGATGGATCACCTGTTTCATTAGTTCAACTTTAAGGTCTTCATGCTAATTTTGCTGTCGTGTTAACTTTGTTGGTTATCAGCCAGATCAATATAATGGGAGCGGGATTCACTTGGGTATGAAATTGGTGACCAGGCCTTCCTCTGCCCTTTCAGGTTTACCATATGCTTCATTTGTTTCGGCAGCCTAAATTTGTTCTTGATCTTCATTGTTGGACGCATCCTACGTCTTTTGATTAATCTACTTTCGTTTCTTTCTCTTTTAGGCTTGTCACACTGTTGTTGAAGTCGTCATAAACTTTGATGATCATACATTTGCAGAGAGTTCATTTCAAGCTTCTTAGCAGTTTCTATTAAGTAGTAACTACGTCAAATGGGTACTTTATTTTTGCTTCGGTTTTGTATCTCCTGATATCAACTAATCAAGTTGAAAAGCTTCGCAAGTAACAACCACATCTGCAGCCGCACCCATGTGAGAGTGGCTGACAAAGAAGTCAAAACTCACGAGACCAGCAACATGAGATGTTCAAGTATTACAGGAAGAGCAAAGCTTGAGGCTTTTCCCTTCCTTTTGGTGAAAGGGAAGAGCTTAAAGTTTGGAAATAAAGTAGCAGGCCTAATGAGCTGATTTAGAAGGTGGAGGCAGCAGAACTTGATCTCAAAACCTCTTCCTTTCGAGCCAAACGCTTGTACCATTTAGATGCTTCACATTGCCCGATCTAAAATATATTCAAAGCATTCGCTTGCTATTTAATTAGTCTTAAGAGAAGGAGAGGGGGAGGTGCAAAACGCCACCAGTTTGCTTTCAGTTTATTAATCCTGTTTTGTGGTTCAAATTTCAAAAACTGCTGCTAAAGCTGCGCACAGGCCAGGGAGCAAGTGATTTTATAGTTCCCAACTCTGTATTTCAGCCTGGCACAGGTGTGTCATCTGATACTTCCACATTAGTTTATGTTGACGTCCAGCGGCACGCTTCTGTTATGTTAAGAAGCACATCTCATATTTTTATAACATTTCAAGACCATGCTTGCTTTTCTTTATGTCAAAATTCGTCCTAATTATGCCAACTATATCTCCGTCAACCTGGCCAGATGTTTTAACTTAAAGACGATGTTCAAAATGCTAAATCATTCAATTCTAATAAAGGTCTGGCATTGGTTTTTGTCCTCGCTGTTAATTTTGCATCGGCATTAACAAACAATTTCTCTGTCGTCAAGTGTCTATCTTCAAATCGAAAAGTTCCTTTTTCATGACAATTTGAATCGACTGGTGCACGCTCGATCGATGTGCATGTGGTTCTTCTAATCGATGTTGTATGTTAGTCCTTTCCTAGCAGCCTATTGTACGTGAAACAATCATTGAGGTGGGAGTCGTGCCTAATTATTGACCTTCATGAAACATTGGGAAATTAAAAACGGGTAATTACTCATGGTATCACTTTTGTGCATTAAATGTTCTTAATGATGTTAGACTAAGATGCTCCAAGTTGCAGTTTTGAATTACTTGGTTTGGGAGCCTTGAGTTGTTGTCCCGCTCTCGATTATATATTATTATTATTATTATTATTATTGTTGTTGTTGATGTTGTTGTTGCTATTGTTTGAAGAAAGTTTAAGTCATTCCTATATGACGTTTCAAAATGTGGGTCCTTAGTTCCAGATTGCTCCTCGTTGGTGCCAGCAAAGTGGCTGAAACGCCTCCATTGTTGATTTTATTATCAGCATTGTGCACGAAGAATCCAACAGATTGTCGTCTTATGCTTGAATGTTGTGTTTTCCTTTTCTTCGTCTTGCGGGTGGCTGATAAGCAGGGGACTTAGCGTAAAAGCAGTAGTTCTCCGTCTACAGAGTTGCATGGTTCCTTCATTTTCTGCAGTTCTTCATCTCCAACATTTAGAAAGCATGGGGTTCTTCCAACACATGTGATTTCAGGTGAGCAGCAGAGAATCCCACCACCGGAGTGAGCGGCCGAAGCCTCCTCTCCTTCCCTCTGCTCCTAGGGTCTAGAGCTGCATGGCAGACTTGTGATGTACCACTTGCTTGATAACGTGGAGAGTGAGTCCCTCCTCCTCCTTTACGTGCCTGATTAGTGGCTGACATTCAGAAGAATCATCATGTCTGAAGACGCCAATGTGACATTGGCCTTTCATGGTCTCCCTTACTGCTAGTTGAGCAAAGATGGGTCATTTTCTTTATAGTTCGGCAGGCATGCTTCGGTTTGATGGTTGGTTCTGCTGCTGCTAGTTGAGCAAAGATGGGTCATTTTCATTATAGCTTGCAGGCCTTGCTTTGATGGTGAACAGTGAGTCCTGCTGTTTTTCATCTTTCCCTTCGATTTGGACAAAGAAAGGTGGGTTGTCATGAAGGGGCAGAATACTTCCAATTCTGTGTAAAGGAGTCGCCTTTATGGGCTGTGAACTGAATAATTTTGGCGTTGGGCTGAGTCATCCTCTTTGTTGATTTATATTCTTGCCAGCTGCTGCCTGGTCCATCTCCTCGGGCTCTGTTTTGTGGAACCTCTCAATCTCCTTGGCTTATAGCCGCGGCCTGCCCTTCCAATTCAAAGGCCTTTTGCCCTTATTCGTGGACCACGCCACTTGGGACCACGCTCCATATATGCCTTCCTCTCTCTCAGCCCGACATGACCCTACACATTTAGATCTGCTGCCTCCAATTTAAAGCCTGATGGATGAAAGGAGATTATTGGTCTCTGTATTCGGACATGGTAATTGTCGATCAAATGCCAAACATTGGGTTTGCCCAATCCGGGCACTTTATTGTATGTCAAACTTTGGTTTTTACAAACTTCAGGCTTTTGGTGCACTTGGGTATTTTCAAATCTCAAGAGTTTCTAGGTTTTAAGATTTCATATTTAGTCTAAAAACATGGGACGTCAATGGATCAAATTCGAATTGAACATATTGGATGTTTCTATGTTCAGATTGAAATATGAATGAAGAAAAAATTACGTGATATTTGAATGTGATTTTTTAAACTCAAAATCCGAGTCCGATCCAAATGTGGCTTTTAAATCCACATCCGAACATGAAAGACTTGAACCACATAATGATATGTTAAGAACTTAAAGTCAAATATATGGATGTTACTTTAACATTCGATTAAGAAATGGACGAATCTAACATGTGTTCGAGGTCTTGCAATCCACAAATCAATGACTGCAGATGCACTGAAATGAACAAAGCCCAGAAGAACATTTTTCTTGAGAAAATGTAAATAAAGGGTCAATCGGTAGGTTTCCGATCTCATTGATTACGTGGATACCATTCTACGAAACGTAGACTTGGATCAAGAGATCATGATCAAATTGCAGAGGAAAGTGACTCTAGCAAATGTATACCAAAACTAAAAGCACAGTTTTCTTTTACAGAGTGCAAGGCCCTGACACACTTAGCTCTTTCCATTGTTGATCAGCTGATACAACACAAGCAGCAACTCAACAACAATCATATGGAGTTGTCATGGATCAGAAGCTTCCTTGTATCTGAAGTCCGAACCTAAGGAAAACAGAATTGTGAAGCATTATCAATTCCATAACAATCAGACACAACCACAAGCTTCTTCCCATTCTTATGAGTTGCAATAGACCATCTAGAGAATCGTAAATCACATACGTCTGAATGTTAAAACCAGAAAAACTCAAATGAAGGGATATCATGGAAAGGAAACATGAAAGGCATAAGTTATCTGGGTTGAGTTTCTTTGCATATTTGGTTGAGATCTTGTTCTCTTCACTAGTAACTACAGAATGAGCAAAACAAACCCGTCAAACCTTTTATTAAATGCTGAAATATGGTAACCCAAAAATTGTTCCTTTGCAGAAAAGTTCTGCTAGGACTATAAAGGGGCTAATTCTTTACACACACTGTTCGTATGATGAAGTTTTGGAGATAGTATCTAGAAAAGAAAATTAAAAGTATATAAATAGCAATAGGATGATGTTTCCATGCTATGCGGATTCGTATTAGCAACTACAAAAATGCAAGAGCAGGTAGCAATCTCATCATCCATACTTATGCTTAAGGAGGTAAAATGAAACAAGTAATGGTGATGACCTTAAAGTTTTTTTATAAGAAAAATAAACATATTATTTAATACTAAAGGAAGATTTGTTTATACTATGATTCTTTTATAATAAAAAAACCCTCAAAGTGAAACAGGATGAAATGGGATAACTGCTTGAAAGGGAAAATAGTAAAATGTGCAAACCCTATTTTGCATATAAAACTACCTTGAAACATAAAAAATTATGCCTTGAACTCGTTAACATGGATCCATTTTGTTGATGACCATTTGCTTCCTTTAATCACAGGGCAACCCGCTGTCATGAACAAGTAGTTGCAAAGTTAATACCATGACACGAAAAACAAAATTAAATGGGAAAATATAAATTGTGAACCACAAAAATGGAATTACAAAATAATACAACCGGCAAAGTTACATGGAATGTTAGTGACCTGCTCATAGACATGGATATGAATATCGACACTTAACACATGGTCGTGATCATAGATTCATAGTAATAACTTTTCTAGTAGCCCAACAAAAATATTATGTTGAACACAGTTCTCTGTTAGCTCAAAAAAGAAAAAGGACATGTTCTCATATCCTATTTCAAAAGAAGAAAGAAAAACTGCCTGTCAAATGCTCATTTTATGCTACATTTGTAACAAAACAATCAGATAATTAAATTCCTTGAACCACTTGAAGGATTAGAATCATCATAGCTCATTAGAACTGCATCATTCCCCTCAAGAAATTGTTATATTCTAAAATTGGTTCTGGGAAAACAGATCAATCAAAGAATTTCTATAGAAATAGAATACGAAATGAGAACCAACAGACCATGCAAACTCATTGGATCAAGTGTAGCATCAGGCCTCATGCTCCAGAAGAGCAAAGCATCACCCATCTTTGGCCTAACTGCAAGTCCAGTTTTCCCACATTCAGACAGCTCATTCCAATAAGGAACAGAACTTTCGTTAACTTTGACTGATGGAAACACAGTCTCACCACCTTCTTCAACATCACTCCTGTAGGAACAGCTGAACTCAGTGCAGATTCTTACATGACTTCACCACACCCAAATAAAAATGAGATTCAAAAGAATGCATGTTGAAGATGTTTCCCATACAGGTACATAAGAACAGTTGCAATCCTTTGACCTCCATTTTTGGCGTTGAATTCATCAAGGAAGTAGTCAAAGTGAGGCTCATATTTCTGCCCAGCCTCGCGGTGAAGAACTTGAAGACCCTCTCCATTTTCTAACAATATAACATTATGTTAATAAGTGGATAGAGAATTATGTGAACAAAACAGAACTGTAACGCATAGTCTCAGAATGACTAGGAACACCATGCACATGGCCTTAGAGCTTGTCCACTAAACACTTACAGGCTACGTATGGATGATCATCTGTGAGCTCTTTAGCTTTTTAGATTTTCTATAACTTGCTAGAGTTGAAGTTTGCATACAATATTGAATCCTTGAACTCACAAACTATTTAACAAGTTGTCATAACTATATGGCTGACAATTAAGCATCCGTACCTCTGCCAGAAATTCTGGACAAAATTCATATTGTCCACATCCAAATCAGGTATGAACCCAAGTCCTCAACATGTAACTCTATAAATAGACTGTGCATTCAGAAGTGGTTGTATATAACAGAAACTACGCTAAATTGTTGATAATAAGATTACATAGAGTTATCACTTTCTAGTGAGAACCATAGAGGCCACACTGATGCTTTCTCTTTTCTTTTTACTCTCTTCTCTATTGCAGATCTGGATCTGCACTAACTTACCTGATAAATCATCTTTATTGCTCCAATCCTTGATATTGCATTATCTTCTAACAGGATGATGTCAGAAGCTCTGCAGGTCCAGGATGCAGACCTCTTTTTTGTCTTGATAGTGGCTTCATAAGTTCTTAATGAAACAACCTGTGAATTTCCTTTTGTTTGTTAACTAAATCATCAACAGCAGATAAGAAGAATGGAAATGAGGAATGTTATGAAATATGAACTAGGACAAGCCTACTTAATAACATATTAATGAAATTTCACAAGGAATGAAGGGCATGCTTACTCAGCACCTCAATAAAGGACTTAAGTAGCTATTGCTGGCTACCAAAATGCCAAATAGAAAACTTGAATATTCAGCAGATACAAAAAATGAACATCCTTGAGCTATACAGGGCTGCAACTAAAATCCTCTTAAAGAGGGAGGCTAACATATAGAGGAGGAAGACACCCTTGGACCATGTGCAAAACCTTATGACTCAACTACAGTCTTAGGAATACCATTATCAGTTTAATCAATGGGAGCATTGGAAGCAGAAGTAACAGGGTGCCTTGCCCAAAGAAACAGAAAGAGTAAATGCAAACATACCCATAGGAATGAATGTGAAGTCTGCAATTCTCTGCTCAATGCTTGAAACAACCTTATCTTGTTTTCTTTTCAAAAACATGCCAGAACTTGTTCGTACTCTAAAATATCAATGAAGAGAACAAAAAGCCAAATGCTCCGTCAAATGCCAGGCATTTTCATTTTCAAGAAAACGAGGAAAAATACACTGTGAAGCTTGAAACCTGCTGTCATTACTCTTGCCGATGGTGCTGTCCATTAAAGTTGAATTTTGCATGTGGGGTTTGGCAAGACTGATTAAGTACTCACATTCATCTTTTCTCTGTCAATCAAAAGTGAAAGACCAAATCTTGGTGAAATATTCCAATTGATTCCAAAAAGTGCTACTAACCATCTAAACTTCACAGCCATTCCAAAAAAGGGGTAATCCCGAAACATAAAGATTACATAGATCTATTAAAAACTAGTGTACACCATAAGGAAATAAAGACCACAGACGTGTCAAGATTGGAGGGGCCATTACTCTATCCCAATTATGTGATATTGGCTATAGAGCTTAACTTAGTGTTACCATTTTTATGCATCTGAATGAATCTATCTTATGCATAGCAGTTAAGCCATGCAGTTACATCCTCTTATTCTCTATAGAGCCAATCTAAGCATGAGTTTTACTACATCATCTTCATAAGTACATAAGACTCCATCGGAGAAACGGGCTTGGGAGAACCAGGAAATGAGAAACATTGGCGAACATAACTAAAGTTTTCCTGCTCCAAAAGCCAAATCAAGAAGACAAGTTGAAAAGAAAAATGGACAAGTTCTCAGATCATCTACTTGCTTGACGCATTGTCGTGGATCACTGATCCTAAAATCAAAGGATCACAACATAAGAACAATCCAAACAAGAAAAAGAAGCAACACCATTTATTTCAAACTAAGCAAAAAATTGCAAGTTGGCAATCCTTATTATCGCCTTAGTTGTTGTAATTGCCACAATCATCATCACATTCATCGTTTCTCCTTGTTATTTTTGTTAGATGGTGGGTGATGGAGGTGGTACCAAGAAACTGTGGTAGATTTGTTTCCGTTGATTCTCAGACTCTCTGAGGACAAAAGAGAACGCATCCAAATCAATAAACTAAAGTTGTGAGAGAGAGAGAGAGACAGAGAGAGAGAGAGAGTAACAGAGAAAAGTGAGAGAAAGGTACTTGCAGCTGTGGAGGTCCGTTTGGAATTTAAGGGAAGAGAGGTCGGACACGTCGAGTGAGCTCCTCTTAAGAGCAGCGTCGATGGGCGGGAAGATGATCGGCAGAGCGACAAGGCCTAGCAGTACCATCGTGACGAGCAGAAGGAAAGCCAACAGCATCATGGTCGGTTCCCACTTCCTGAATGACCACGCCGGCGAGGAAGAAACCTTTTTCGAGGAGCGGTAATGCTTCCCTTGTTTCGTCATGATCGCTGGCACGATGATGGTGAATTGCTGCTACCGCTTGATCGATCTCTCTCGTGTTTTCTTACCGTTTTTCTGCTGCAGCCTCCTGCTGCGACTTCTTCTTCATGCTCTCAGGTGGACAAGTCAGACGAAGTCAAAACCTTAAGTCAAATCTGAAATTCTTTTGAAAAAATTGCATAAAGCTACTCAAGAAATGGAAAATAACAAATCCACGCCCAAGAGATGCCCTCAATTTTTCAAACAATTTCTCAAACAACAGTTTTACGAACAGTAACCGTTAGTTTTTTCAAAAAAATGACAAAAATACCCTCCCTCTCTTCACCCCCTGAGCAGCCCCAGCCGGCTGCGCCCACCTCACGGTCACCATGTACAGCCCGATCCTGTGGATATCGTCTCTATCTCTGCCTGAGAGCAGTTATGAAGATCCATGGAAGATTAGGCGAACACTCACCATTGTAAAATGCAAGCCCATGGAGATTGATGCTTCTTCAGGCCAGGACGTTGCTTTCGACTCTCGACGGTCTCCATTCCTCCAAGGAGAAAGAGTCTTTTTAGTCCCTACAAACCATGCGTTCTTTTACATTCCTTTTCCATTCTCCTACCTTTCATTCCCTCAACAATCGATGTGGTTTGTCGGATACTGCAACATAAATCAACGGAAGGCCACAAGCTTTGATGGGTTCATGTACCCTACATTCGAATGCTTGCATGAATAGATGGTGTTGACAAGTACCATTCCATCTCTCTTGGGGGTGTCTGATCTTGGGGTGCTGTAGATGGTGGAAAAAAGAGCAAGATGCTTGGGTTACCAGAGAAGATGGAGGTGGAGGCGCATCCACTGTTTTTCATATTTCATCCCCTGAAATCCTTGGGAACCTTGTTTCTTTCTCCTAAAATCTGCTGCATGCTGACTTTGTTTGGCCACCATGATTTGAAGGTCTGGTATTGCGGTTTCTCTAGCCATCGCCTATAGGTCTGCAGCTTTTTCCCTCTTCCCCCCTGACTGCTGCATGCCTACACCTGGAATCTTGCCTGCCATTGTGCTGCACCTTCTTTGGCTGCTGCTCCTACCACCTCTAAACCCACTTACCGGTGCCTTTGGGCTCTCGCATTCTTCACGATCACGACCCATATGTCTAGTTGAAGCCGATGGGAGACACCGTTCTTCTCACTGTCGGAGAGGCTATAGGCGAGGAGATCATGTGGTTCACGGTCGATGGCAGCAAGGTGCAGTGCTTGTTTATTTTTATGGTAAATTTAATTGAGAAGCATAATTTTGTACATGGTTTCTCGAACGGTTTACAAGTTCCATCACAAAGCGGCTGTTAGAGAATTCAATTGAAAAGTTGAAGGTGTATTTGTTGATTTTCAAAAGTTAAGGAGTTGATTTGTTGTTGGCCTAAAAGTTGAGTGGTCTTTTGTAATTCTCTGCTTTTGTACATATCTAGTTTAATAATGTGTGTGGTGGGGATGGTTTTTGTGGGTGTGGCGGTCACGGCGTTTAAGTTGAAAGGTGCACTGTTTTTTCAATGTATATGGCGGCAACAGCGTCTAAGTTGAAAGGTTGCTCTCTTAACTGACATCAATGCAACTGAGACGTTCGAGCCTCTCTGAGCAGTTGGGACGTATCCCTTGGTCACCCAAATTACAAACACAAGAAATTAGATCAAGTTGTTTTCCTTTTGCACCTATTGAAGTCTTTGATGCAGGAACTTATGTGAAATGATCATTCTGTCTTGTCATTTATCTTCCTCAAAATCTTCCATTTGAATTTCTTTTATGCTTATACACCTGCATGCACGCATATACAACATCAGATGTATTAAGAAAACATCTAAATTTTCTTTTACTTTATATATTTTGTATGAACGATCAGCTTTCCCAAGGTTCGATGTGAGATGATCTCAACCGATACAACCGTTATCCACAATTTTGTATACGTAAGGTGTTCCGCTGAATCCCAGTTCATCGATTTGGCTTACTGTCATTTCTTTTCACAGTTAAGGGGAAAACTGTTTAAAATACACGACAAAGGAGATCCAGTTCGACTTTAATAATCCTGCCAAGACTTAACACCCATCACGCTACATGAAACCCACTTACATCCTTTCTTTCCGGTGCAAAAAGGAGCTAAATTCTCTCTCTCTCTCTCGTTTATCGTCAAGGCTGACGTCTATCTTGCCCTTTGCATTGGTCAGATGATGACTTCTACTTCTGACTAACTCTCTCCTCTTCCCTCTTTCTGCTTCTGCTGCTGTTTTGGTTATTGTTCTGGTTCTGCTCACTAATTTTTCTCTTATGTTCATTTTCTTTTCTTCTGTTTTTGTTGTTTGGTGATGCGTTTTCAACAGAACTTGTTTTTCCTATGAATTTCCATTTTGCCGGCTCTTTCTCTCTCTCTCCCCTCGCGATATATTCGCCTAGAAAGATATGGTTGCTGCCTAAGTTTGCAGAGCGAGCGTTTCTGCTTAGAAAACTGCTCGGTAAGTGGCATGCAAAGGTGGCAAAGTCTTCTTTACAACCTTAATTTCAAGGGTTTCAATGGGAACCTAATGAGCTATTAATGTCGATACGTTATGAGCTACGACATGATAAAACGTAGCGAAGTGAATTGAAGGTTAATGAAAGCAGTCATGTCACCAACCTCCTTGTAAGATAATAAATCGATGCACCAGATCATTAAGAATTCATGCCACTGATTTTTATAGATAATTTCACTATAGTATATTGGGGAATTATGCATTTTTTTTTTTCATTTGATCTCCTGTATTACACAAAAAAGAGGTGACTAAATGAAAAAGGAAAAAGTCAAGGACCCTTTTCTATAGTTTTGAATATAAAATAATGGTTCAAGGGGGAAATATATAATATAGCTCATAGGCTTTCATCATTTTAGTGAAAAGCAGACAGCTTTTAAGTTTTAAACTCTGCTTCATTTAGAAAGAAGAGACCTTTTAAGCCTGTTATCATCGAGCAAACATGCGACCTTACAAGCGAAAAATCACGTAAGAAATCATCATATCCGTGATTCTTGTTCCTGTCCTTTAACAAAAACTTATATATATATATATTTTTTCTAATCTGTAAACCCGTTGAGAAGCTATGATGAGCACACGTAAAATATATGAGACACAAGTAGAAGTACAAGCAGTTCCCTCGTGCGATTATAACGCGCGATTTTTGGAAAGTATCGCATGTCACTAGACGTGTAATCAACATTTATGAAATTATCGTCGATAAATTCGAGATACTTTGAAGATAACGGGCCCACCGCCAGGCGAAGGGCTCTCAAAGCTTTTGCGTGTAATAAGAGACATGGACACACGGAGGGCGGGGCCTTGATTGAACACCTCAAGAGCGAACACAAAGAAAAGGGAAGCTCCCTCTCAAGCTCTGACTCTGAAGCTGAGATCCGAAGTTTCAGTGGTCTTCCGGACCTTCGGTGAGAGGGACGTCAAGGGAGACGACTGTGGAGAGAGAGGAATGGCGGGTTCTTCAACCGCCACCACCATAGCTTGTGGGGACGAAGGAGGGGAGGAGGAGGAGAAGGCGGCGTCGGGATCGCTGTGCTTGGAGATGCTGCCGCAGGTGCTGCTGCAGAGCGTGATGGCCAGGCTCGACGTTTCCTCCCTATGCTCCGCTGCTTCCGCCTGCAAGGCCTTCCATGCCTCCGCCTCACAGGCCCTCTCCTTCATCCCTTCCTTCCACCTTCTGGTCAGTAGCCCCATAGATCCTCTCTCCTCCTCCCCCCACCCTCTCTCTCTCTCTGGTTGGTTTAGCGTTTCCTTTCTTTTTTGTGCAGGAAATCGCCCCGAAGCCAGAGATGGTCCGTAGGCTGCTGCCGGCGAACCCGTGCATGAGGAGCCTGAAGCTCGACTGTGCTCGGCTCGACGATTCTTCCATCGCCCATCTGACGAAGCCTTCCCTGCAGGAGCTGTGCCTCCAGAACTGCGATATGTTCAGTTCGAGGCTTCTCTCCGAGGTTGGAAGGAATTGCAGAGATCTGAGGTGGGTTTTATTCTCAGTCTTTTATCCCTCTGTCCTCTTTTTAAACCGGTGGGCGAGGTGTTCCCGGATGGTGATCATGCGTGGTGGTGGTGTTGATTTCCTGGGTGTTTGTCTAGGTCATTGTCTTTGGGGCTTCTTGCTGAAGGGCTCGATTCTCTCATCCATTGCTCAGATCTTGAGCAGCTGCTGCGCGGCTGCTCTAAGTTGGAGGTAACTATGATGATTCTCTTAGTCTCTTAGCTGCATTTGTTCCACTGCCAATAGGATGCTTCCGCTGCTGCAGAAAACTGTTCAGTACAGTGTTTCTGTTTATTGGCGTTTAACCTGCTCATCCCGCCCTTTCATCTTTTGGTGTGTACAAGGAGGTTACATGTATGAGGAATTCATTCTTTATTGGTGTTAGGAGCTACTAGAATCGACTTCTAATTTGTCTCGGAATGTGCAAGCTTTCTGCTCAAAATTTTTTGTGGAAACAGTTCTCTGGTCACTTCCCCTAGGATGGCTAAAAGGAAAACTTCCCCCCAATTGATGGCATGCCACTTAAGACATTGGAATGAAGAACTATTTGGATTGATCCAAGTGAAATGGATGTAGATCTATAATTTGGATTGATCCACTTGAAATGGAAGCAAGATCTACACAATTTTCATAAAAGATGAATTTCAAGGGTTGCCTGTAGGTTTAGGTGTTGATATCTTAAGAAGAAAATTTCGAGCGTCAGAAAATGAAGTTTTGTTAGACGAATTTTACGAGTAAGCTCCAATCAGTAAATGGAGTAGGAATATTAATCTATTTGGTATCGGCGCCAGTATTCAGGAAAAATTTCACCTGCAACCAAGCATGACATATTTGCCAGCGAGTAATTATTGTGAAGCTCTGTTGTAGTCATTAAAGTGCAGGTCACTGGATCATATAGAATAGATTCCTTCAATGTTGCTCTTGCAAGAAGATCCGTTGAACCTTCTAATCTTCCAATTGATTCACTGGATATTTCAATAACTTCATGTAATGACAAGTTGTGCTTTCACTGTTTCTCTCGGTAGTTGGTACCGCTGCAAATTTCAATTTGCCTGAGTTGATATAATGAAAGCCCTTGCCGTTGAAAGGATTCCTGATTTAGCTTCCCAGACATTTTTTCTGTGAGGTGAGGTGTTATTTGTCAACCTAGAGACTAGTCAGTCCAACTGGTCGCCTGGTACAATCGACTTGGTTGACTAGTTAATGAGGCTAGTCATTGACAGACTAGTCCCTAAAGTGTGCTTTCTTAAGAAACCTATGTTTTGAACCATCACCAATTGAACTGAGTTTCCTTTCCTTTTCAGTAGCTTTGCTTTAGCCTACCTTCAGCCTCTGATTTTAATTAGCTTTTGACTGACCTATGACCGACCTCTATTTTGTGTTAAGCTTTCTCCCTCTTCCTAGACACACTCACACACACAAACCTGCCATTGATGTGATTAATAGTAAGCTTTTATGTCTATATTACTTTTTCGCTAAATCTTGTAGCTATGTCTGTCCTTAATTGGACCAACTTAGACTGACTAATCCTATTCCTGATTAGTCTTTCTTATGGCTTTGACTGATCCTGAGTCTGTATTCTGGTACTGTATGACTTAGGTGCTCCATGATATTACAACAGTTTGCTCAAGTGAAATAGCTTATTTTGGTTCTGGTGGGTCTGGAAGCTGTTGATAGCTTATTTTAGTTCCTGTTCAAATTCACATCATGCAGTCTTCAGAAAATTCTAGCAGAGATGCTTGCTTAGAGATTGAAGACTATCTTGCCTAGTTATTGCCCGAGTTAATTAAGATAATGATTGTCATATGTGCCATATGATTTAGCGTCACGAAAGACCAAGTTTGTGCCACGGCATGGTTCAGAACTTGCAGTATGTATCTATTTTCTCTCTGAAAGGCTGTGCAGTTAGGTCCGCATACTGGTAAGTTATGTGCTACTGAAGTAGGTGTACTACTGTACCAATAATTACATGTCTGTCTTGTTCACTTCACATTCTTCATAAACTGTGTATACCTTTGCTTTTCTTTTTGATTCAGAATCACAACATCAAAAAATCTGTTACTATGTTTGCTTTTGTACTTGATCCCCTTGCATGTGTGTGTGTATTAATTCCTTGCTACCTTCTTATTTATCCCAATTTTAATATATTGTATATCATGGTTGATGCAGTCATTGAGTTTGCTCCTTAGTATGTCAACATTTGTTGGACACAACTTCTCACAAGTCTGGGCATTGGCATCAGAGAAACTAGTCGTTCTGGAGATTGGCTTTATTCTGTCGGGTATGGTGAAAGAACTTCTAAGTATGAATTTGGATATTCAACGTCCACCAAATAATGCAAGGCCAGTTATTTTCCCCAATCTTCAAAAATTATGCCTTTCTGTAGATATCATCACAGATTCTTTGGTCAGTACAATCTCCAGAGGTCTCGTGTCACTTTCTCATCTGGACCTTCGTGATGCACCCATGATAGAACCAATTCTAAGCTTTGATCTTACAAATTTTGGCATACAACAGATAAATCAAAATGGAAAGCTGAAGCATCTTTCACTTGTTCGAAGTCAGGAGTACCTACCTACCTACTTCAAACGAGTGAATGACCTTGGGATCCTCTTAATGTCAGAAACCTGCTCAGGTTTAGAAAGTATTCATCTTGGAGGGTTCTGTCGAATCACAGATGCAGGCTTCAGGGCAATCCTTCATTCATGCTCTAACTTGCATAAGCTTAAGGTCTGGAATGGAACTCAATTGACTGATTTGGTGTTTCATGACATATCTGCAACGTCTCTTTCTCTAACATCTGTCAGCTTGAGATCGTGTAAGTTACTGACTGACCTTTCTATCACACGGTTGTCCTCAAACAAGGATCTTGGAATTTTAGATTTGAGAGGTTGTCGTGAGATTGGAGATGATGCATTAAAGGCTGTAAGTTGTCTTTCAAAGTTGAAGAGCTTGCAGCTAGATGGGTCCTATATTAGTGATACTGGCTTATCTTATATTGGTCATGGTGCCGCTTCTTTGGTCTCATTGTCTGTACGAGGTTGTACTAGACTGACAGACAAGTGTGTATCTTCTATATTTTCGGGTTCCCTGAGACGTTCCTTACAGGTTCTTGACCTCTCTCTCTTACCCAGTCTATCAGATGAAGGAATTCTAATGTTGGTAAAATGTGGAGTTTTGCTTGCTGAACTGCGTCTGCGCGAGTGTCCCCATATAGGGGATACTTCTGTCATGGCCCTGGCTTCGATGCAGGTAGAAGGTGGGAGGCATGGCAGTTCATTGCGTTTGCTGGATCTTTACAATTGTGGTCACATTACTAAACTAGCCCTTCGTTGGTTTTGGAAGCCTTACTTTCCCAGGTTGCGTTGGCTGGGAGTTATGGGAAGTGTTAACAGAGATATGGTTGAGGCTCTGGCTAGAAGCCGCCCCTTCTTGAATGTGGCATGCCATGGAGAGGAACTAGGATCCCGTTGTTGGGATTCATTCAGCAACCTATGTGGGAGTGAGTATGAGGAGATCGATGAACTAGAACAATGGCTGATAGAAGGAGAGGACTGGGAAGAAGAAGAAGAGATGGAAGATGAATTGGTCTGACCATCAAATTGTAGCCGAATTGGTTGCTAAATTGTTTTGACCGTGTAACTTAGTGTGTATATCCACGACTGGTGGATTCTGTTAGGGAAGTATTGAAGAGGTTGTGGTGTTTGGAGGATTGATTCATGATGATCTCATGCTCATATTTCTAAGTGGTTGTGCTGTTGGGTTCTGACATCTGTTGGAGCTTCAGTTCATTCATGGTAGAGTTCGCATGGCCTGAAATGCAAACTGCAGGCTTCTTGCTCCATGAACATCTTCAGCGGGTCAGAGTTCTGATGGGTGCTGATTCACAGCCAAACTTGGCTTTTAGCAGAAGAATGCTGAAGCCAAACGAAGTTGTTGGGATGCTGATGGTTTATTAAGTTCTTGTATCCTAATGTGTTTTGACATCCTTCTCGGGAATTTATAATGTTTATTCATTTAATCACAGAACGTGACACTTTAGTTGTATGCTTCAGTCAACTTCTTGTTCTTCATAGAAAAATCTGTATTCTCGTACTTTTGATGTTATCTGAGATGAAAACTAATTAGGCCTCGGTCCATCAATCTTGTTCATGGTTTGCATGTTCTTTGTACTGGAGCAAGACGCCTTGCTGGTGTATCCGTTGGTTTGACCGAAATGCATGGTTTCATCTTGCATCAGTGGAAGTATTCTCTCTTAAAACATGTCTGCCACGGTGCCTTCGTTCTGAGATATCTCCATCTTGGATGCATTTTTAGAATTTGGAAGTCTCAAACTGAGATTTTCCTTTTTTTTTAAAAAAAGAAAAGAAAGAAAAAACTGCAAAGTTGCAAGCAAAGTTTTATGTTGCTAATAATGAACTACCGGCATATTCCTTGAAATATCACAACTGCAGCTGTGTATTAATTTGCTGCTGCATTGATCTGATCAAATAATCTAAAAGCTCGCATCGTAAGGGCATCCATCATCTTCGAGATCCACCTTCTATGGTCGACGTTTTAATCGCGTCGCTGCGGTTCGGTTCGCCCGATATTATTTCGGATAACGTCTGCCCAACGGCCAGCTTTATTAATGTGTGGTTGCTAGCCCTCCTTTAACCGCCAGGAACCTTTCATTTTTTCCTTCAATACATCTGTGAAGCCACCATTTCCATCTTCTACAATTAGCTACATCTCACCAGGATGAAATTGATCTCCTGTCATGGTTTTCAGAAACTGAAACAGCCGACATATCTTCAGGATCTGGTGCTCATTAAGCACTTGGCCAGCTTCCTTAAACAGAATCGTGCTTCCTTAAACAGAATCGTGCCCCGATGCCAAAGATAGGAATTACGTCCTGAATGAACAGTTACTTCTACAAGAATCCATCCACTATCCTGATTTCCAAAATAGGGTGAAAATACCAGTTCTTATCCAAAGCTGAATGGCCTCCGTAGCCTGGATCAGCTTATTCAAATTGATTCATTGGCAAAGTAATTCAATTCATGAAATGGTGCAAGAGGGACGTGTGTCATGTACTGTTTGTTTTTTTTTTTTTAATTTGACCATTTTTAAAGTCCTTATTTTCAGTTATTCTTTATCATTTTTGTTTCAGTCTAAAGGTATATATGTATAATAGAATTCGCCGATTTCTCATTGATCTAGATGAACTGCTGAATCGACCGACTTTATCCAAATTTTTATAACGCTTGAGCAAGGGTTATTGTAAAACCTCTATGTCAAGTCTAAACTCTGTGTCTCTGCTGTCTGAGTTTCTCTGTGATGTTTCTTTTATAAGTGTTATTCAAGGATCACCGGTGTTTTTCTTTCGAGAGGCGATTCCATCAATGAAGAAGGACCCGGAGAAAGCATTGATACTGCTTGAATTAGATGGGACCAGCAGAGGATCAGGATGTCAGTTCAGTTGTAAAATAGAATCGGCAGATGATTGGACCTGCTTTCGGTATCTTCTAATTCTAATTAGAAGTAAATTAAACACAACATTCAAGAGGCATCAGTAAAGCAAACTCATTATTTTCTATCAAACATTTCTATTTATTTTTCTATTCGTGTCCAGCAGATGCCAACCAATGTTCAGACCAAAATCTCGGTCTGCAGAAAGGAATGAAACATCCCTCCACGTTTTCCAGTCGTGCAAACAGTATGAAGGACTCCCCACCTTCATGACTTCCTCCTTCCCATAATCCCATTCATCACCACCATTCACTCGACATATCTAGGAAAAAAAACCGACAACCCAATTGGAAACAAGCAGCTGCAGTCCCTCCAGTGGAACTTGAAGAAGCAATGACAATCATTTACAGAAGATGGATCCATGGTGTGAAGAGAAAACTGCTCAGGTTTCACAGAAGAAGACCGGACGGGTCACGGCTCAAGTCGAACGAAGACCAGGAGATTGTCCAGAGTCTAAGGACAGGAAAAGTAAAAGGAGTACTGGTGGGAGAGGAGGAGGAGGAGGAAGAATATGCGGATGTGAAGGAGATGAGATGGGCTTTGCAGCAGGCTGTGAACCTTCTGTCTCGTGAGGAAATGGCAGCCATCAAGATCCAAGCCTGCTTCAGGGGCCACTTGGTATCTCCGATTTATATCTTCTTGTTCACCAATTCAATTTCTTTTTCTGCTAAGTAGTTATTCTACCCCGAATCAGCCACGCCTTGATTATGCAATAACCTATGCAATCACAGTTCCGAGTTTTCATTTTCAGGTCCTTTGTTCCTGAAAATCTGACTACATGGATGTGATCTCCAAGGTTCGGAATGTAGAAATCCATTACTTTTCTCTTTGTATCTATCAATAGAACTTTACGGTAGAAGATCAATAGAAGTGAGAGCATAGTTCCATTAGAACATCTGAAAAACATTTCAGGGAATGTAATTGCATAAACTTTTATGCAATTCTATTGCATCCCATCTTCGTTTGGCAACAATTCCCATGCAATCTTTATGTTTATGAAGAGCAATGCAAAAGGCTGATTCATGTGGCGAATTGCTTCTCTATAACGAGTTTGCGATTTGCAGGCCAGGCGTGCATTTCGGGCTCTCAGGGGTCTGGTGAGACTACAGGCAGTGTTTCGAGGTTACCGGGTGAGGCAGCAAGCGCGGATTGCACTGCGTTGCATGAACAGCTTGGCCAAGCTGCAGGTTCGGATCAGGAACAGGCAGCAGCTTACAGGACCCTCGAAGCCAACTGCAATTCTACCACCTTGATATAGGCTCCTACAATGCCGCTCACTAATTCCATTCTGGATTCATTTAATTTATTTCTAATAGTTCTTACGAAAGCTTTCACTAATGGCAGCCCCTTTCTCTTTCTTGCCCTGTGTCGAGAGAATATTAACTAAGGATGTGTGTGATTCTGTGGGGATTTAACATTGCAAGAAGTGTACACGAAATACACCTCGTCACAATAACTGAATCTCTCTCGCGCTCTCTATTGAGGAAATTGTACATGAAATACACTTCTTTACAATAACAGATTGTGAATCTTCTCTCTTTCTCTTCCGTTATATATATATAGTCACTAATGAAGGCCTCTTATCCATAGTGATGGATGGATTATCACTTTTTTCTCATTGTTTTTTCTTAATCATCCATCACAATATATCATATAGCCCTCATAAGTAACCAGGATACTTTTAGATAACCAAAGTTACCATTCAATATCTTTTTTTCTTTCTTTCTCTCGCTCGCTATATGTTCATTACAAAAAAAAGATGGATTCACTGACGCTTGAGAAAAAGAGATATCAATGAAAGGCTACTGTTGCCAATGTCGGTGAAGATTGATTTTTACTGATGCCTGGAACACGACGGTGGTTAAAGTAGCTTGTCCCTATGCGTGTTGTTAGGATGTCGTTGAAGTTGACTTTCTTCGGACATTAGGTGCGCCAACATCGCTAAACATGTTACTTTTTACCAACGTTCGAAACAAAATGTCGGTGAAAAGTAGTCTTGCCACTAGAAAGTTGTTGAAGTTGAGCTTTTACTGACATCCTACTTGAAAACATTGCTATACATATTACTTTTTTCTATTTGGCATGGGTTGATAAAAAAAAGTTTGTTTTACCATCAGGTGGTCATGCTCGCGCTGGTGTAATTGTTTTCCAACAAAAAATTACCGACGTCTGCATGTGTGCCGCTAAAGTTGCTTTCACCAACACGCATCGAACATTGGTAAAAGTTACCAGTCAAATTTTACTGATGTTTTTAGGTATGGTCTTTACTAGTGCCTCCCACGCATCGGTAAAGGATTTCCCGACTTTATAGCTTCGTTTGAGCCCTTCTTCTCCTTTCTTCTTATTTCATCTTTTCTTTTCTCCTCACTTTTCTTCCCATTGCATTTACTGAAGTTTTTGGGTGATTCCAAGTGTTCTTCATCAATTTTTGACATCTAAATGATAGAAATGTAGGTTGCTCGAACTTAATGTTAAGTTTTTTTTTTTTATTTGTGAACGATTTTATGTTATGATATTGTTCCAGGGTAATGGTTTTAGCTTTTTTGCTTCCAGTTCTAAGGTAATGATTTTAGGCATTCCACAAATAATTGTTCATCCAATCAGTTGCAAATGTCTTTTCCTTAATCTTTGCATGATTAAAAACCAATTAACAAATATGATCTATGGGGTCGGACGCTTGTTAACAAAGATCAGCCTTTGGGTGGTCAAAAGGCCCAAAACCATCTGCATAACAAAGTCTGCTGATTCATTTGCTTATGGTCTACATTTTATGTCATCTTTAACTATGATTATGAGATGCAGATGAATATGCTAAAT
This sequence comes from Nymphaea colorata, assembly GCF_008831285.2. Lineage (NCBI taxonomy): Eukaryota > Viridiplantae > Streptophyta > Magnoliopsida > Nymphaeales > Nymphaeaceae > Nymphaea > Nymphaea colorata. The sequence continues at coordinate 18,997,316 of NC_045139.1, forward strand.
GTTGCACTTTTTAATCAATTGCTGATTTAGTATGCTGCATATTGTTGCATTCAGCCAATCAAGTATAAGCTGATATTATTAATTTACCACTTAGGGTTGTGACTGTTTGAGGTATATCAAGTTTTACCAATTTAGGTGTGGGTGTGGAGACTATCGAGAATTGTGTCCACTTGCATGAGGAAGATTTTCAATTTTCTTTGGAAGCATCAAGATTAGAAGACAGGAGTAGCTGGAGTTAGGGATTCATAGATTACGAAAAAAAAATTAACAAATCTTTACCGACGCATGAAATTGCACCGATAATTATATTCGACACTCGTCACGTGTCGGTAAAAGTATTATTACCGATGTTCAAGGACAACAATAATAGCTTTCTTTACTTACGCACATGACGCTTCGGTGCAGAACTTTACAGCGACGTGTGCGTTGAAATGTCGCTAATAGTTTTCATCGATATTTTCTTCATCGTCGACCGCTTAACACATGTTGCCATGTTTTACTGATGTTTTACAACAATCCGTAAATCTTCGATGTTTTGTTATGTATGTACATGTGGATATATGTGAAGAGAGAGAGAGAGAGAGAGAGAGAGAGAGAGAGAGAGAGAAGAGAGAGAGAGAAACAAAGGGAGGGAGAGATAAGCGGAATGATACAACAAAGACAGACAATGCACTTTAGATTTTTGTTGAGTAGGAAAGCCATGGACATGTCTGCCACATTCAAGCTTGGGATGAGGACTCAATTTTATGAAATGCGACCTCCACTAAAACATTTAGAACAGGTCCCTGCCCTTACATGAATAAATAAATGCACAAACAATGATGATGATGATGATGATGATGATGATGATGATGATGATTCGCATGTCAAAAATAACATACATGCATGTCATCAACAATCTATCACAGCCCCAAAGCGCGCCAAAAAGATACAAACCAGACCACATTGCGGTACCGCATGGGTCCGACGGACACATGACTCTGGACCCCACGGACATGACGGAATCCAAACACCGCTTGAACTCCTCTTTTTTGGGTGGGTAGAAGGGTATTTCATGCTACCGTCAAAAATATCTCAAGCTTCCATGCAACCTTTTGTCTCTTTAGGATACAAGGCCTGTTTTTTGTGAAACAGCTAACTTTCATCTCTCATTTGTGTTCAATGCTCTCAAATCCGATATGAAGACTCTCGGATCTTGAAAATGTTTGGGTCCGAATCAAATCGGGCCCACCCTTTTTTTCTTATCTGGATTATTATCTTTTTTCGTCCCACATAGAATGCCCCTCGAGATCCATGGACTTGAAACCTTCTTATTCTGGACTATTATCTACAGTGGTTGAATAAGGATCGCCACCGGCCTCTAATAATGGACGAACGGAAATTTCGAAGATCTCTCAACTTGAGAAAAAGGTTTAACTCGTCCAGGCTTCGACTGACTTGCGCAAGTGGTGACGCGCATGAAACGCCAAGTGCATGTGCGTCTGTGACAATTCGGCTGCCAACTTACCTACCTTTTCAAGGCGATGCCGGCAATGCTCATCACCGGACAAAGAGTCGAAGCTCCCCGGTTTTTCTTGTCTCTGGGGTCTAGCGCTGCGTTAGTTTATTGCACAAACAAGTGAATGGTCTTCTATTAGTAACCGGTGCGACTACCATCTTTTAGTTTAAAATTTCAAAAAGAAAAAAATTTCTCTATTACATCATAGTTATAGTTAGAGTCACAAATGGATTGGCTTTGAGACAATAAAATGCAGCAGAGGTCGGATCAGAAACAAAGAAACAACTTCTCTATGCAAGTTATAAATTGGAAAAATCATCAAATGGGTTAGGAGATAGCTCTTATTGTAGTCATGCACATCATAATCTAACTTGTCATAAAATATTGAAAATTTTATGCAACAAATAATGACAAGATCTTGGTCATAGACATTGACTATAGGGGCGCGCACCGACAGCGCGACAGGTGGACCTCGGAAGGCTTCTATTGGTGGAGGCGGGAGCCGGGTCCACCTCATCCAAGGTTGCAGGCCAATGACAAACTATGTTTCTCCTTGACTTGGCTAAATAACAGCTACATATGTTGAATAAATAAAGGCAAGCAAGGTGCGCTCATGTAACCCAATTTGAAGAGGTAATTTAGAGGCAAAATCTTCCATAAATCCAAAAAGCCCACCTCACAAAATTTTGGTAGGGTCTCATCCAGTGGCGAAGCCACTTATAAACTGGTGTGGGCAGTTGCCCACACCAATTTCTTAATTTTCTTTCATTTTTTATTTTAAGATCATTTAATATTTACTTTTTTGTTATACATGTAGGTGCCCCTTCAGGTATGAAAACCTGTGAGTTAGAGCCCCTTTAAAAAAAGAAATTCGCTCCGCCACTGGTCTCACCCTCTCAATCTTAGGATCCCAAGGGCTTTGGGGACTAGCATGCTCGAGATTTGCGTTTGGGGCCGTGGGCAATCTGCCAGAGGTCATGACCCATCTCCTTCGGATTTAACAAAAAAAAAAAAACAAATTAAAAAAAAATAGTTTAATCTATGTTATTTCAGCCCCTATTAAAATTTAAAATGATATTTCGACCCACGTGACAAAAAATTCCTAGCTCCACCCCTAACCGTGTGAATATAAAGCAAAGTGTGAAGCATCATAATTTTAGGGCAGCTGAAGGCAAAATCACGGCATGTATGATTGTATCAAGAAATGCAGTTTAAATGTGGCCTCTAAATGAAAATTTTTAAAGTAAAACAAGAAGCAATGAATTTATTTTATGTTGACGGTTGTGTTGATGTCATAACTAGCTGGCTTGCAAGAGTAGAACAAAGGTGATTGGCATTGAATGCGAAAATGCATGAAGAATGATGTGGACTTTATTATCGCTTGGTGGATAACGATAATCACATGTGGCTTTTGGCCCCTACTTAGGGCCTCTTCTGGAAGTCATGCATGTCGGGGGACCGACACGTGGCATTGAAAGAGTGGACGTTTTATTTTGAAATTCAAAATTGGTTTTCTCAAAAATGAAAATACCATTTATAGTTTTGGAAAATTTTTTATTTGACCCTAGTAAGAAATCTGAAATGCATTGTTTTGCCGATATTATCCTGTAATTAAAAATTTCTAGCTTTGCCCTTAAGGTTTAACATGTCACATGTATTCTACTCTTTTCATTGTCCCAACATTGGAAACATGCAAACGCTGGACATGTGAGCATGTTTTTTTTTTTTGTGTCACGCAAACAGAACGGAGTGGCGGAGCCAAAAATTTCTGACTAAGTGGCACTAACATTTCAATTATGAAATTATGAATTTTAGGGTGCAACAAATATGCAAATGAGCAAGCCCACATGCGCCTCCACTGGATAGAACATCCTGTTTTTCCGCGTCCCACAAACAGCAGATCCAGCCTGCTGATCTTGAGACAAAAAAATCATAAGTTTGTTGACTTTTTATCTTTCAAACACAAAAGTGTCTATGCAGTTGTTTGCCATATAAATGTGCATGTTCCGTATGCTAGCATGCATGCTTGAAAATATATTTTTTTATTGGAAAAAGCTTTTGGGCCATTGCTACTAGCTCTTATCCAAAATGTTTGTGGACTTCCACTTAGAAAACAAACTCCATAAGAAAACAAAAAAGAGAGGGCCAAGAAAGAAGAGTAAAAAGAAGAAGAAAGGAGTTGTCAAAGAAGATCACGACGATCCCGTGGCCCACTGCTTAGGTCCATTGGCAAGACCAAGTAGGAGAGCAGTTTGTTTATTATATGTTAGTGTTTATCGCACAGTTAAAAATTTTTTATGAAGAAGACCTAATTATGGTTTCAAAATTTAGATAGGAGTCAAAATATAATTTTTTAAAATTTTTATATAGGATAAATAATTTTTTTATTTTTTACATGTAAATTTTAAAAATAAAATTGAAGAGGCCCTTGTCGGCCCCTCCTTGGCTCTACCCCTAGTGCTTTCCAACCATTTTACAATATACTCATCTACTTAAGTTTTATTATTTACTATATACGGCTTAAGTCATATACCGTACATTCGCACATTCCATTGTAGCCCATGGGGTTCAAGTCAGACCTTCCAACGCTCCTCAACAGGCAGAAACTCCTTTCATATATTTAAAAAAAAAATATTACAAGAAAGTGACTACATAAACAGAATATCACGAGGGCACTGCCTTCTTTTTCAAAAATTACTAAAAACCGTTTCGATAGTTTGTCTGGGTTCATACAAACCTCTTATATAGAAATAAAGAACAAAAAGTGTGTATATAGGTATATACATATAATTGATTATGCCTTTCAATTAACTTAAGATTAAACCCTAACTGTTGCAAATCAAAAAACAAATGTCAAAGTCATCTTTAGCTTATTCCTTATCACAACGTTTAGAATATGACGGGGTTAAAAAATTCTATCAACCACCACATAAAAGGTCTTGAAGCATGCTCTCTGGGTTCTCTGAACCCAGAGAGAAAGTGATACTATGAATTAAACTATAGCGGAACAATAAAAGATGATATTGTTCTTGACATGATCGGATACATCGATACTAATTGACAGGCTAAACCTCAGCACAACGTTTCCTCTTGCCTCTTTCGTAACTCATTTAGCGCGCCTGAAAACGAAAGACCAACCATAACTTGATTTTAAAACAATAGCCTCCTCAATTTAATCCCTGATTACAATTTATTATTATTGGGCACTTTTAATTTGCCAAAAAAATAATATGAAAGCTACCTATAAAATTCAAATTAGTACGAAGATGTAGCTAAAACATGTTATTAATGTTTTTATTTCACGCATTTCTTTATGATTAAAGGTCTAAATAGCAAAAATAATCACATGGGTATATCCACAACTATTCGAAGACTAAAGAATGACAGCAACTTTTAGAAGTATAATCAATAAATTAGTGGATTTTCTCTATCTTTTTGTATAAAAGATCAAATCCGTACACAACTAAGGCGTCGTTTTTATTCTTTTTTAATTAGAAGTCAAATCAATAAATCGAGGGATTTACTCTACATTACATTTTTCAATTTTAATTTCAAGCACCTTTAATCCATAGAAGCCCAAAGTGCAAAACAATCACGTGGCTTAAATATCATAGCCACTAAAAGTCCAAAGATGAAAACAATGGGTGTGAAAATAATGCTTCTTTGTGTAAAGTTATGTACATTTGTCAACCTCTTGTTGCATCAATTTTCCCTTTTTCCTTCATACAGCTAATAGTTATCAAACTTATGACATCTTTCAACTTGTATATGCTCCATTTCACTTATGTGTGTTTGTTTTTTCGCAGATCTAAGATCCATGGTGATCGTACATCCCTAGGATATCAAATCCATGGATTTAAGATCCGATCACCGTCCCATCCAACTTTAAATCCATGGTTGTTAACCTCTAAGGTGGATTTAAGACCGACGTTCAGAGATCCTCAGTTTGTTTAAACTGAAGATCTTAAGAAGCACGTCTTTTAATGCAGTCTCGGATCTAAGATATGAGGCTAACAAACGCAACCTTATTGTTTTCTTATTCCTAGTTATAACTTGATGTCTCTTATTATTCATGAACAATTGTTTTGGGCCAAAGCAAGGATGGAAAAAATTATAATCTAGCTAGGTAAGGTAACCCTTGCCAAAATATTTCACATAGACACATTTAAAAAAAAAAAAGGCTTATCTTCAATTGAAATTTTATGCCTACCTGCTCTTCTAAACATGGTTCTTTGGCTTTGTGACAGGCCAAAAAATGTAGAGCCTTTGAGTGGCGAAGCCAGAAATTTCCAAGTGAGGGCGGACCCTTCAAAATTCAATGGTTGATAAGCAAATGGCAAGTTAATGGCTATATGCCTTTAGTATATGGATAAGTAAAATCTTATATATACATGTGTGCAATTGCCCACACAAACCCACATATGCCTCTTTAGAGCCTTCATTCAGTAGAGCTATGAGATGCCCTTGTGCTTGCCCTAAATTCAAGCAAACCCACAGGCATTTTTAATGCTGACCCATATCAGTTTACTATCATATGAATCTACCCCAAAAAATAGGTTCAATTCATAGAATACTGGAATACACTAATATATTGTTTGATGAATCTACCCTATTTTTTGTGCAAATTCATGGCTGTGGTCAAATGGCCCCAAAAGTATAAATTATTAAACATACATAGGAGAGTGTTTAAGTGGTAGCTGGGGTAATCACTGAACATGCTTGTGCCCTTGATGTTCTATGCAAGTTTCATGAATCTGCTTTGAAGTTTGAGACGGATTCATAAAACACTGTAATATGTATCTATCCAAAATTTTAAGTCAAATTCATGAAACAAATGGATCATGAATGAGGTCGCACCTCGCCTGCCTTTTTTTTTGTTCATCGTTAAATGGGACAAAAACATGTTAATGTTGTAATCAACAGGTGGCACCCTCGGCTGCCAAACCGTGTGGGCTCTGGTCTGACTCAGGAAACCTCTCCCGTTCGCCCCATTAACAGGGCCAGAATTTGTTCCTGGTGGGGGCACTCATTCAAAACATTTAATTTCTTTGGAGCACTTTTATGTATAACAATCAAATATGTCAAAACATTAACATATATATTAAACTAATTTCGTGAGGCTGATGCTGGCAGCTGCCCACACCAGCCACCATCTGGCTCCGCCACTAACTGGCCCCATGTTACGCCGCACAACTACCAAAGGCCACAACCTGACGCGGAGGCAACTATCTGTGTCTCGACAATCTTTGGGTTCATTTTCCCGAACATATCAACCATAGACATGGAGAGCAACATGTCACGAGGACCCATTTTCGATTAATAAAATTTATCATCGGACCGATAATTTGTCTCATTGTAAGTATTTTTATCACCAGAAATTGTCTCCTCCTAGTGCTGTTTGTACATTAGGCATGTTTGGGAACGATGAATAAGATCTCAGAGAGTTTTTTGTTTTGAATAGGAAGATTTGCTTGAAAGGGCGAAGAGGAATCAAGCTTGTACTTAAGGGGTTTAAGGTTCTAATCCCATAGTTGCAGTCATCTTTTGGTATATTACTCCTTTGACTTCGAAATTGAAGGACATATTATAAGTCTACCCAAACCCCGAAGCAAATCAAAATATAAAAGTGATGTCTATGTTGAATCAAACTTTTCTATTTCTATGAGAGTTCATAACTTTCTGTGATATGAAAATCACATTCATATTTTCTTAAAAAAGAAGTGAAAAATAAATATAAAAAAATGTGCCAAGCAAGCCAATTAATAACAAAAAGTTGACTCTCTCTCTCTCTCTCTCTTTCTCTCTCCCTATATATATATATATATATATATATATATATAAGAGAGTCAATAGCTTTTGAATAATAAAGTACCAATATGTTTTTTTAAATACAAAGATAAGGAGATGTGTGGAGAGTTGATCGTATACATATTGATAACATGAGTTGTGTGGATTCTGTAGGAGTACCAATGTAGTACAAATGATATGTTTAAATAAAGAGACTTTAGCTTCTTTTTTTTTTTATTGAGGTGAAATAAAAAAATATATTGTTGTTATATCTTTTTATCGTCACAGATAAAATGACATAACAAATGAACGGATAACGGGTCAATTCTACCTTAGGTTAAAAAAAAAATACTATTACATATTAAATGGGAAAAGGTTCAATATGTATGCAAAGCAATTAAAAAATGCAACTTGTGTTTCCTCAACTTGGGACCACCATTTACAGAAAACAATGTGACTTACCAACTATTTGCTAAAAGCCGCCTCTAAGGAATTTGTTTCGGGTGTTTAATTTTTTCAAAATTCAGATTAGTACCAGAACGAACGGGGTTGAGATAAGTAGTAGCATTTGAGTTGGTATTGAGAGAGGAAGTCGTCGGGGAGCCCGTGGGGTGACGCAGATAGGGAGAATGCGGTGGTCCGCTGCCTGCCGGCGACTTTCGCGTGCCAACGCTGTTGATTCCTCGCATAATTCTCTCCTTCCTCATTTAATGAGACGCGGCAGTTGGCAGCCTTCTCCCCCATTTTTTTACCTTATCTCTTCCCCTCAACCCGCCTCCGCCGCCGCTTCCGCCGCCGCCTCCGCCTCCGCCTCCCTGCACGTAATGCTCTTCCACTCCCTTCTTTCTCTCTCTCTCTCTCTCTCTTTATGCCAAAAGCTATCCAGCTTAGCCGGTGCTGCTTTCTTTTTGATATGGAGAGAAGTTGGATCGATCAGTCGACGGATCTTGTTTATAAACATATTAGGATGAACAATAAACATATTAGGATGTTCGCATTTTCTTTAAAACATTTGTTAATAAGAGAGAGAGAGAGAGAGAGAGAGAGAGAGAGAGAGAGAGATTCAAAGGAAAGTCTATTTTTTGGCATTTATCAACACTAGGGTGGGGTGACGGTTATCAAACTTATCTAGTTGTCACCAAACAGTAATCCTACATCGTTGATACCCAATTAATAAAAAATAAATAGATTTGAAATATCATAAGCTTCCTCCATGGTATTGTGGAATGTACGTCATTATAAGAATGTGTTTGATGACGAGAGAAACTTATCCACGACGAATAGTTGGTAAACTTGTGACTTGAAATGGGATCAGCAAATGAACCGGTCGCTAGATTAACGAGTTAACTCATCGAGTCGATCGAGTTTTAAAATAACCATAATGTGTATCATTGACCTTTGACTCACGGCCAGGTTTTATAGTGATCCGAGTTGACTCGAGCGATAAACCCAGCGGGTTTGCCAATTATGCATGTATAAACCCGATTAATCCGACTCTTAATTAAACTGAGTATTTATTTGCGCTTTTCTTTAATGGGTGTGAAGTGGAGTGAACGTACCGCTTTCGCCCTTTACCCATGTTTGATTTGAAAATTGTTCCCGCCCACCGTATATTAATTGGTCCGTAAACATGTCATGAATGAAATCAGGACGGTGCCCAATATTCTAGTTGGTTTTATTGCGACGAATTTCACTCGTTTGAAACATGTGGCGGACCAGTACAAACACGTGGTTTCCCGTCGCACCGGTGGCTGAAACACATACCAACTCCACCAGCCTCCGTCCCACCCGAACACCACCTCGCCTGGGAGCGGACGGATAGTCTAGTCGCGGCACAAGGAGACAAAGGAAGATCAGATCAATTGACGCGTGCTCTCGACCTTCATCACCCATGAGACCAATTATCCCTCTCACTTTCTTTCCCTCCTTCAACGCACCCGACGTCTCCTCCTTTTCTTTATTATTAAAAAAGTGGATAAGATTTTTAACTCGACCTCAGTTAGCTGCCAACGCGGCTCCGACTCGCCCCCCTCCCTACCTCTCCTTCTCTTTCCTTTTTTTAGAGAGAGAAAGAAGGTCCAGGCTCGAGCGAGCGCATGCCAAGTACCACCAAAAGTGGGCCAAATGTATCTTAAAGGCTGTGTGTACCTACCATGTGGCATGCAATTTGTGTTTATATATATGTATATGAAACATGAATTTTTTCAGTTGTATAGATGCTTTGACCAACCTTATTGGCATATTAGACAATTTGTAATTGTTTTATAAAACACATTTTAATATGCTTCATAAATATATTCCAAAACATACTGTTTTGCTTGCCAAGCTAACCTTAGGTGAGAGACTGGAGCATTTAGATGACTAGAAAACTTCTGATCTTATATATATATATATATATATACACACAGTTTAAAACAAAATTCTCAAGGTGAACTCGACGGCAATGTGACTCGTTTATATATAAATGTCAAACCTTATGTTGGTCGGATCGCAGTTTCATTTTCCACAATCCACAACATTAGGATTTGGATTTGAATTATTAAATTCAAATATATGGTCGAAACGAAGCAGGAATATGATGCCAAGGAAAGGGGCGACGAGCTGTCATTGAGAATTACAATTGGGCAGCCAAGCAAATAAGAAATTTAAACGATGCACATATTTATGGATGTTCTAAGATGGCGGAATATATATTCATGAATAGTGTTCTTAATGCCAAAGAACACCATGTATCTGCTATCCACATTCTGACTATCCGATCCGAGCTCTCTAAATAAATGTGGATATTAAAAAACATTCTGCACTTTCCACTTGCCTTTTAATTTCTCTTTCCGGTATTGCCCCAGTCTATGGGCAGGCTGGCAGTGGGCGTCCTTCCTCTTAAATAAACAAATAAGGTATTGAAGAACTAGGTTTTGAGAGTCATTTAAAACTCATTAAAATACTTTATTTCAATAAAACCAAATTTTAATAAAACTACATATTAAAGGAGAATGGCAGCCAAAAACTCCATCGGCTTTTGTAACACTGACATTTTCTTAATGACATTACTTTACGTATCTTGCTCATTTTCTAAAAATTCAATTCTTTTCTATTTAAATGCTGCCGACAAGCCACCCGGTGCTCACAGGGGATCCAATTTCACTTTTTATTGCACACTAACTTCTCTCTTAATTAAGAAAACAAAAAAATTATGTTACCCATTGTCTTAAATAAGCTTAGGCATTGAACCGGGCCGCCGTTGTGTACTCGGTACTTGGCTCAATTCGGATCCGAAAAAACGAAACTCAAGCCAGCCCAACTTGTTATCGGGCCAGCCCAAGTGGGCCCGATAAGCCCTAATGATTTTTTTAATTTTTTATTAATATATATATATAATAAAATATTATTTTTAATATAATCAGTCAACCAGCCCAAGCTCGAGGTCAGATTTTTCGAGTCAATTAAAGAAAAAAGCCCGGTTGGGTTGTCCGCCGGCCCTATCTTTCCAACGGATCCCCTGAAAACCCGATATGATGCTTTTAATAACGGCAACCGTCGGGCGGCCTCGGAGACGGAGTTTTGCCTCTTTTCGAAATTGATACGAAACGGTATCGCTTTTACCGAGAAAGCGCGTGTCGAGCAATTTCGGGAAAAATGAGGGCGGTTGGCAGGAATATATCAAATATGAGTAGCCCACACGAAAATTTCGTATATACTCGAAGGGATACGGTAGGTTATACGAATATACGGCTAGGAAGTTGGAAGTAGCGGCATAATCAGGGTCATGATGTTGATGGATGATGATGATGATGACGATGCCATGAGCGAGAGAGAGAGAGAGAGAGAGGGTCGAATCCACTTCGGCCGGCACACCGTTACAGATAATTGCGAGGTACGGCAAAAAAGGCCGATCGCTCTCCCTTCTTTCCCTTCCTTATTTATCCGAGTAGAGCGAGGGAGCGGGAGGGAGAGGTCGCGTTTTCGCTTATTTAGTAACTTTCACGTGAAAGAGCGAGTGTGCGGAAAGAGGTGACGGAAGAAGACGGAGCGTGTGAAGCCAGCGATCTTCTCTAGGGACGGAGACGGAGAAAACCGCCTTTGCTTTTATCGGTTTTTTTAATTTCTTGTTATTCTTCTTCTTCCCGTGGTTCGGTTTCTGTTCTTGAGTCTGCGGAGGGAGGTCGACGAATGGCGATGGATGACACGGAGAGCTGCAGCAGCAGGGCGGTGGAGTCGTCGCCGACTCACGGCCAGCCGCAGCACCGTCACAAGCTTGAGGTCTTCGCGGAGGTGCTCCGGCGGCTCAAGGAGTCGGGAAACGAGGATGTTAATCTCCCGGGATTCGAGGACGAGCTTTGGAACCATTTCAATCGGCTTCCTCCGCGGTAATTCCGATTTCTTCTCTTCTGTTGCGCTGCTTTGCTGATCGCCTTCATTTTCAGAGAAGACGGTGCAAGATCGGTTGTTTTCGGAATTCGGTTTGTTAATCTCTTATTGCGTCCTGGTTGCTAGCAGCGTAGAAAATTGTGGACGGTTTTTCGGAATTCTGGTTCTGTTCTTGTCCTTGTCATTGTACGCGGTTGGTATGGGATCAGGCGTTTGGAAATCCGGTTGATAATTTCTTCTTATTGTCGTCATTATCTGCGGCTCCGAAGAGATGAAGCACTTTCTGGGCTCTGGCTTGCGTATAAGAGTCGACGTTGCTTTCTGCTGATCTCTTCTTCTTGTTCTGATTGGCGGATTATGGGTTTTTTTCTTTCTTCTTTTACGTGGACTGATAAGTCGTTTGGATGATTGAGGCTACGAAAGGATTAGGGTTCGGACTCTAATTCGATTTATATACGTTGATCAAATGTCTATTCTTCCTTCTCTTTCCTGTTTATGTCGATGGTTGATGGCCTGCTGCGATAAGCCTCATGCTTGTCTTTGGTCTTCGGCCCATCACATCAGCCGTGGAGTCTTTATATGTAAAAGATCATGCACCTTTTCGAGTCCAATTTGTTTACGTGCGACATGGTGTTGAAATTCTTGTTTTCGGTGCTCAAAATTTCCCGTCTTGAATGTTTTGATTATCTTCCATCGTCGAGCCAACGTATTTTCTCTAGCTCACGCAAAGCTGAAGCAGAAGTTGATGGAATCGCTCTTATGTGTAACTGCAGTTATGCGCTGGATGTCAATGTGGAGAGGGCAGAAGATGTTCTCAACCACAAGAGGTTGCTCCATTTGGCAAAGGATCCTGCCAAGAGGCCAGTATTTGATGTTCGCCTTGTTCAGGTAAATTCATCCCAACAGTTTGTGGTGTTTTGGTTGTTCATGCATGGCCACGGTTGGAACATCAACTTGTGCTGTTAGGACCCATCTCCTTAACATCCGTTAAACGTCAGAGCAGTCTTAGGTGGTCGCTGGAAAGCATTTAAATCACGACCTTTACCATTCTGTTTTGCCACTAGATCCTGACACTTTTGGTGGACCATATCCCTTTTAGTTGAAGGGTTGTCACAGTTATTGCAATTCAGCAGGCTGAACTGTTTTTCATCTTACGACTTTTCAAATGATAAAGAAAAAAAGAAACGAGATGACAAGCTTTCATGTTTCCATGCGTTGACTGCTTGAACATTCCGCTGGAACTTCTATGATTCTGTCTGCAGTGATCGAATAAAGATGCTTTCATCTTGCTCAGGTTGCTGATTTTATAGGCAATGGTTTTGGTGGGAACTTATGGGTCTCTATAAAAGATCGTCTGAAATGGTTGAACCACCTCGCTTGAGGATGTTTACACAGTAGTTGTGTCCACCCTTTTTATGTTCTTAAGTTACAGTGTTGGGACTTCCAGGAGGTTCACTTGTACATGATTCCAAAGTGTTCTTCATCTTTTCTTTTGGTTGCATTATGTGAATTTGGAAACAGGGGTCAATCTCCCACTAGTCGTTCATGTGGATGCATTCAGCAGACCAGAATAATATGTTGTGGGCAGTCTTTAAAAGTAGAAACATTAGCGAAACTAGAAAATGTACTTCAGAATTGAATCCGCCTGTTAAAAATATGCATTCTTTTTGGAATTTAAGATCCTGTTTGCATTGCCTACAGTATATAACAAAAAAACAGTGTGAGCAATCTCATTTGTTGCATATTTCCTGATATCACATCTACTATCTATATTTATCTATCTTTTGTTTTGCAAAGTGCAGGTAACTGTTTTAGATATTTACAGGAACTCTACATACTTTGCAAAGAGAGTAAAGAGCCAACAAAATAACTTTAAATTCAGCTCTGTTGGGTTAGCATATGTCAAACTTTTTACTGTTTTAGAAGCCATGTGTGTAGTGTGTACCTTGTACTGGCACTAAAATGTTTTTGTTCTTTAAGAATTTATCGAAGTCCATGTGCATTTACTCGTGGCTCACAGGTTCAACTAGGTGAATTTGCCTGGTTTTGATTTCTTCATTTTTTGCATGAAGGATATCTACATGTGTACATAATTGTATATTTAATTTGTTATAACATGGATAGGACATGGATAGGTTTTATATATTGTGTATAATAATGCATATGCAAGTAGTATTTTGCTATAATTACATTATTACTGTATATGTGAATCATTTCTGGTAATACAGTGAGTTTTGATAGAGTATACATACAAATACACCAACTGGTGACTCAGCTAACTTGGCCAAAACTCAGCTGAATCAGCCAAAGCTCAGATGACTCCATCAAGTTTTTAAGCACTGGCAATGAGGTGTCATGTGAATGCAAAGAAAAATGGATTTGTTAAGAAGGATATAGAAGACACCTACAATCAGGCTTTATGGAAATATCGATGACAGTGTTGTTGGTTTCAGATGAGTGCATGTTCATTACTTTGCTAGATGGCTAGCTTAGTAGCTTTTCAGTAATCTCTAATGTTTTTCATTTTGTAACTGTTCTCCATTCTCCTGGAAAACAAAATACTTGTGCAAATGTATTGAGAATTGTCCTCGTTAGGTATCTAAAATAAATGCACAAGGAAAGGTACTGAAGTTGTTATCTACAGGAGGCTCATGCTCCCTTTAGGTCTCTGGGATTTGAATCATGCAATTCTTCCTTCTGTAACAAACTGGGCCTTGTCCCCGCAATAAGTCTTTGCCACCTTTAACTGGTTTTCTATGATGTGCTGCTCCGTGTGTTTGAACTGCATATGTTACCATCAAGATAATTAAAGACGCTTTTGTTAGTTGATAATGCAACTCATTCCTCCTACTAAAGTACTTGCTAACATAATTGAACTGATCCTTTACAATACTGGCAGAAATTTCTCCTAGATTTCCTTTGTCTGGAAAGGGTGGACATGAAACTATTCCTACTTTCTTGGCCCCAGTTTAATTTTCAATTTTAAGTGACAAAGGTTGCCTCACCTAATTTATTTGGTGCAGGTTGTGACCCTCGGTGATGGGAAGACCGGTTGTCTGCCACAAAGCTCTCCGGAGGAAGAGGACGGACAAGATTCCTCTAGCTGCATGATTAGACACAGGTGCAGTAAGTTTCTTTGTATTTTTGTTGCCATTATCTCATTGTGTTTTCTACTTGATGTGTTGTAATGTCCTGAAGATATTCTAAAGCATGTCAACATGTTGAGCAATTTACTTGCTTTTTTCTTTTCTTTCATTTGTCAGTAAGTTCTCCTTTTCGAAAAGTGCTACTTTGGCTTTTCCAGTAATGCAGCTAAGGCATTCTTTTCTTTTGTTGTCTAGTCGTTGTGTTCTTTTCTTTTGTTGTCTATTCATTGAATGTTTTTGCATTTGTTTCTGGGAATTTTTCACAGTATACATCCACCACCTGCCTTCGGCTCGTCACCAAACCTTGAGGCCCTTGCTCTCGAAGGCAATGGATGCAAGGAGGATGATGATAGCACTGTGAATGGAAATTGCTTGCTTTTTAGGTATTTTTACTCTTTTCTAGACAATGTTATGCAAATTGGAAAGTTTTTGTAATACTTCATGATGCTTTGGGGTTGTGGGCTACAGATTGGTCTTATCATATTATATTCACAGCACAATTTTGTCTCTTGTCACCACTGCCTGTGCTTCTTTGTGTTCCTTTCTTAGGTGTCAAAATGCTGACTACTTAGTTGAGTTGGTTATCAACCAACCTGTGTTTTCAATTTTCAAACCTGTGACTAGTTGGTTAGAGTAGTCAATTAGTCAGCCTAGTCGTTTGTCAGCTGGCTAATCCTGAACTGTAATTTTTTTGGTGTAGATATATATGTTTTTATCTTCTTTGTCAATAACAGATATGTAATATTTTTTTAATACTCAATTGACTTTGACGAGGTCAGACCTAGTCCTGACATGAACGACCTGTGCATGGTTTCTGATTTTGACAACTTGAGCTCCTGTGCCACTTTTTTTCTTGTCACAACTGCTATGGTAGAATTTGTGATTGCCATGAAACTATGTGCATCTAGATATTCATTTTGAGAGAAAAAAAATATACTGTTCTATGACTTTAACTTCCGACTACAATGAACTTGTCCAATGTGATTAGGAAAGTTTCATTTCTAGTAGTTCTCTTCCTAAGTTAAATAATAGGAATTGCTCTTTGTCGTCCATATTTCTGAAGCTTGTGTACACGACTCAATGAACAGTCCATCTCAAGATGATGGATGTGTTGGCAATGGGCAGACAGGTTGTTGAGTTCCATATGTTACGGTGGCAAGCGACAGATGAAAAAATAAAATATTGGGAAGTGGAGATTCCACTGGAGGCCTAACCTGCTTCCTGGTTGTTGAATTTGTATTGAATACACTGAGTTATTCATGATCTCCTGTTTTTAGAAATTATGTCTACTCCTTGTACATTTTGTTTGTGAGAGAACATTGTAAAGGTTTTTATGCTTATTTTGCTGGATTTGTCGGGGGAAGAGAAATAGGCAATATGGCTATTGGACTTGTCCATACTTGTAGGTCTGAATTCGGGATCCCTAACCACGTGGAGAGAGCACCTTTTGGCAGATTTGCTTATGTCAAATTAATGATATAATGTTGATTATCTTATAAGTTTTAATTATGGAATGATTTTATTTTTGTTTAAAGTAGTCAAGCCTTGCTTATCAAGATTGTTGTTTCAAATTGCTAGGCTTCATCTTCTCTCATCTACTGATCTCTTCCTGACCTCTTGCCAGTTTACTGTTATATTGAGATTAGGTTGCTGTAGTTCTAACTTCTAAATGTTATTCTCATGTTCGTTGTTGTAAATAATGAAACTTTGTAGGATACTGTCTAATGGCAGTGTTTATTTCTACCTTTCTCACATGAACTTGACTTATGACAACACTCTTGCAGGCCAATGCATGAGGTCACATTTTCAACAGATGACAAGCCAAAGCTGCTTAGTCAGGTGATAGTTGACACAAGGATAATCATCATAAATTTTTCTTTTTAGTAGTTAATCAACTTATTCTTTCCCTCAATGTTAACCTTGTGAGTCATATGGCAAGGTTTTAGTGAGTGATTCTTCATGAATTAGATTTTTCATGTGATCACTAGTAGAAATTCCTTCTTGCAGACTGATGGATATTTTTTGACATAATGACGTGAGGGTTTGCTTGAAAATGATCTCTAAGAGCACTCCACATTTTCTAGCAACTGATTTTACAAGTACTAGATCTTTAAGACCACTCCACACAGCTGGGCTTAATTAATACTGATATATGTATATAACTATATATAGACTGAAAATTTTGTTAGTTATTTAAACTATTGAAACGGTATGATTTAGATATTGTTTTGAATTTTTGTGCTCATGATCTTTCAGATCTGTGATACCAATATCTTGTTGGATTTTCTAGATGATTTTAGCTGAAAGAAATTACAAAATTCTGTTGACAAATCAAGTGAATTAACTAATTCCACATTTCCAATTAATCTCATAGTCTAACACCTATCCTGATTATGAAGCAGAGAGAAATATGATAATCATGAGGTGCTGTTTTTTTTTTTCAATGATTTACCAAGTGAGCATCACATAAATTAAAAATTCTACAACATAAGTATAAACGATGCTGAAGGTTTGCATTATAGACATTTCATTTTCAAAAGTGTTATTTTGATGACAAGCTTCTGTTTTTTATAATATTATTTAAGACAATTGAGGAAGTGAAAACTAATCTTCGTAGTAATTTATCATTCTTGGCATTTCTATGCAGATGCACATCTAGATGACAAGGTTATATAGCTGAAAATTTCCTAAGTGATTTGTGAAGGTGTACAAAGAGCATCCCTTTCCTTTTTCTGTAGCCCAAATAGGTATACATCTGGGTTCATAGGCTGCAGGATGCATATATTTGACCTACAGAGTTCGTCCGTCACTTCATGAAGTCTAATTTTTATGTGGACTCATTTTCATCCGTTGTGGTTTTGTTGCTTAATATATACTGCTGTCAAGCAGTTTGATAGAAGTGACTTACTATGGGTCAGTGTGGCTAAAGGAGAGACTAGGAAGCTGGCTCATCCTTGAAAATTGAATGATAAATGCATTTCCAGATACGGAGCTAGCCAGTTGGTGTGCACCAATGTAAAAAAGAATGGGCCATGTACTTAAATGGTGACTGGTGCCTAAGAGCATTACAAAAACTTCGGATCTTCTTGTGCACCACAGTTAACAGGACTGTGTAAGCATGTAATTATTCTCATATAACTTGTTATCATTGAATTTTGTCTAGGTCGGACTTGTTAATGGCATAGTAGTTCAAAATTTCAAATACATGAGTCGAAATTCGAAAACCCCCGAGCATATACTTAGCCGTAGACTAGCAATAAAGTGTGTCACTCCTTGCAGCTCTTGTGATGTATTTTCATCAATCCCATGATAATAGTCCAGTACAACTATGATATTCTCTTTTAGTTGGATGTCCATAATGGTTGTACTTATGTGTTGCCTCAGTTAACTTCATTGCTTGCTGAAATTGGACTGAACATACAAGAGGCGCATGCTTTCTCTACCACAGATGGTTACTCTCTTGATGTCTTTGTTGTGGATGGATGGGAATATGAGGTATGGCCCATGGCTGTAAATTTCAGTTTCTCTAAGGTTAGTGTAATCTTCAATTCTGCAATCAGTATTGGTATTGGGGCAACTTGGTAATGATGTACATAGTATATGTTAAAAGATTCAAACAATTACTATATTGGGGAGAATGTTTGGCTAGCACTTTCTCCTTCTATAGGGGAAAGATAGATCTTCTATTGGAGTAAAATCATCCCAGTCCTTTGATAACCCATGGAAAGGAACAAAATGCCTGACAG
Organism: Nymphaea colorata; assembly: GCF_008831285.2. Taxonomy (NCBI): domain Eukaryota; kingdom Viridiplantae; phylum Streptophyta; class Magnoliopsida; order Nymphaeales; family Nymphaeaceae; genus Nymphaea; species Nymphaea colorata. Next base: position 19,015,861 of record NC_045139.1, read on the forward strand.
CTGATTTCTTCCATTTGCTACTGAGACAATGTTTGCATTGTTTGGATCTTTTTTCACTTGTTAATACGGCAAACAAATTTTCAGTTCTGTTGAACTTACCTGATTGATCTGATGTTTACTTCCCTGTGTGCCTGTAGTTGATAAATCCTGCAGATTTCTTGTTGAGATGGTTATCTTGATGGTTGGATGTGGGTGTCTGGCTAATACATCAATAGAAGTAATCTCAATTTGCAGTAAATTGGAAGAGGACTTACCAGAATCGGGTAGCCCTTTCCCAATGGCTGTCAGTGACTTGTCCTTGAAAAACCACTCTAAAGTACTATGTGCCTGCCTGTGGAGGATAATTAATGGAAAATGTCCTAATAGAGAGAATGACAAGTTTGAGCTTAATCATGGAGGTGTACTGGAAGCGAACTAACAATTTATGATTTGTTTTAATTCTCTAAATGCCCTTATCACGTCCTTACTAAACTTCCAACCATTTGTATCTTTTCCTATGGTTTGGTTCATGGAAAACTGTCCCATGGTCTGAGGATTCTATCAAATTATCAACACAACAGTAATTGCATAGATTCTCACGGTTGTTTTTGTCTGCCTTTCTACTTATGAGGTTTTGGTAATGAAATCTTTCAGGAAACTCAACGCTTGAGAGAGGCTATAGGGAAAGAAATTGCAAAGATTGAGGTAATTCTTTTTCATGCTAGTAGATGTTGCTATGATGGTTACTTTGTTTGGTAAGACAAAGAACAAGAATATCAACGAATAGCAATGCAGTTGGTCTCCTGTCCTATCGTTTTGTTACACCATTTTTTAGCATTCTGTGTGTTCGCATCCTAATGATAAATTTTTCTAGAAAAGTTGCTTTGGATCATAGAATAATCATTTCTATCCCTGGTTTTCTTCATTTTAGTTTTATGTAGTTGGCCTGCCTCCCAACCGATAATTTTTTTTGTAGAAAACCCATTCATTGAGTGAGCTGACTGGGAGGAGTCATGCAAGGGAGTATGGCTGGGAAAGTGCAGTTTTTTTAATAAGCAGTGGACATGAAGACCGATGTTCTCATTTTAAAAAACTCATTCTTTCCATTGATTTGTCATTATCATCCGTGAAATGAAAATTTCTTTTACTAATAATAAGGTCATGATGCTTGTCAAATTTCTTTGAGCCAATCTGAAATGATTCCACTAAATTGCCTTTACCTAGAGATATAACTGCACATTAGCAGTGAAGAAAATACAACTGCCAGAGAAGGAGTTCTCTTGCTGGGTATCACCTTGTTCTTGATCAGTCTGTGTAGAAGTCTCTCCTTCATGGTTCGGAGTAAGTGGAGCTAGGTCCCATGAAATAATCATTAACTCTTTTCTTGGTCAGCACAGGCGTCCTATGTACATTTTCCAGTGATGATAAATGTTCTATGTGTGTCTGTGTGTATGGGTGCGTCAATGTTAGTATGCTTTGACGGTAAACTTGACAAAATGTACTAAGGTCTTTTGGTACTTTAAATCTTTTCATTGTAGAAGCAAGCCTGGTCAAAGCCTCAAGGATTGCCCATATTGACTGAACAAGCCGATGAACTACCTGTATTTGATCATGTAAAAATACCAAATGATGGAACTGATGTATGGGAAATCGATTTGAGATTGCTGAAATTTGAGAAAAAAATAGCATCTGGATCATACGGTGATCTGTAAGTTAATGTGTTCTCTTCATTTTGTTCACGATAATTTTTTCCCGTGGATACTCACTCTATGGGCATCATAAATCTTCAGTTACCGAGGAACCTACTGTAGCCAGGATGTTGCTATTAAGATTCTCAAGCCCGAGCGTGTTGATGTTGATATGCAACGTGAGTTTGCTCAGGAGGTTTTCATTATGAGGTATTACTTGTTTTGACAAAAGCAACTTTTGCTTTTCTTTTTAGCATATCTAAACAAATGTTTCTAGTTTCTCCAAGAAACTTCCTTGATAAATCTCCTCATTGTTGATACTTTTTCAATGTAACTTCTCTTCTTGTCATTAGCTGGCATGAGAAAATCCTTGCCTTCTGGAGCAAACCTATCCGTATGTTCAGTAGCATTTCTGGCCAACATACCAATGGAAAAGTGTGGGTTCATTGAATGCACAGGAAATTGTGCTATCAATGAATATGCATTTTCAACCATTTCATCGATAATTCTTCAGGGAAGCTACTTTTGTGCCCTCTGGGAGGTTACATCTTGTTTGCTAATTTTTTGTTTCCATCAATGCTTTTTCCAATTCTTAGGCAGATCTACAGAACAAAACCTTTAAAAGTTCTCTAACCTGGAGGAAACATCAATCATACTTTTCAGGCATATTCAATTCAATGAGCCCCAGATCTCAGACATTGTGTGGCATTTGAAGTAGTCTTTTGCATTTCGTTTTCATGACTAGAGTGAAGGCATATGTGTCTTTTTTCTATTTCAGATCTGGAAACTTTTGGTTGCATTGAGTTTTCTTTTAGTAGCACAACTTTGTCCATTAAGTTGTGAGTTTGTTGGATTCAAGGTTCTCCTTTTTTTTTTTTTTTGTAGAAAGTATCTCGATTTGACACTTATGTGGTTACTTTCTCTTATTGTAGAAAGGTGCGACACAAAAATGTTGTACAGTTTATTGGTGCTTGCACCAAGCCTCCAACCCTGTGCATAGTGACAGGTAGTACTCTTATGTTGTTACTCTGGAGTGCCTTAGTTCCTTTCATTTCTAAATTTTTGTCATAAATAAAGCTTTTGCATTTATTTCTCCTTTCAGAGTTTATGTCTGGTGGGAGTGTCTATGATTTTCTGCATAAGCAAAAGGGTGTTTTTAAATTGCCTGCATTGCTTAGAGTGGCAGTTGATGTCTCTAAAGGAATGAATTATTTACACCAGAATAATATAATCCATAGAGATCTCAAGGCTGCCAATCTTCTGATGGATGAGAATGAGGTGAGATTACATTTTGCAAATTATTTTTTTATTGGATTATCAATCCTCTTAGATAGATAAGATTTGGTAGAAATTTATGTTTGTAGCTATGAAAACCGTTTTGGTTATTGTTAGAGGTGCAGTTGACTCCTCTCGGACATGAGATTTTTGACTCCTGTGTTTCATGTTCTCTGCAATACTAGACTTCTCTTGTTTTGCATTGTTTGAAACCTGCAATCGCACTTTTATTTTCAGTTTGTTGCTTTCTCCCATCCCCGTGTTATTCTGTTGCATTGAAAAGAAAATTTTACATCATATCAAGTATGTCTTCTGCATTAATATCATATTCCTTATGTCAGCCATTCTCTTCTGTGGTTCTTATTGAATATAAGATATAAATGATGTGGTCTAATCCTCGTTGATATAATATCTTAATTGTGCTTATGCATCTTTCCGTTCTCTTCCTGACTGAATGGGCCATTTTTTTGTTTCACAAGAAAAAAAAGGTGGATAAGCAAAATGGTGTTTCTAAATGGTGCATTTTCTGTTTATTTTCTAGAGCTTTACAAAATGGTTATTTCAAGCTTCTGATTGGTTTCTTCTGTGGAAACTGACTATTGTTGCAAGTTCCAGGACATTATGTTATTTAACAGGATATACTATATTGTTTGTTAGATCAATCTTTGCTGTCAAATATTTAATTTTCAAGTCTTTTCAAAAGAACCCTGTTTAGCTTGGGGATGGTTTATTGCTCAGAAGACATGGACAGTAACTTGTTTTAAAAGTTACTTGGAGCCACAAAAGAGGCTTTTATTTTGTTAGCTTTGTCATGTGTTAAAATTAGTTTTCTGTAAAATTTGATGTCTTAGGCCATGCATGCTCGGAACCCATAAAAAGCTAGATGTAAATGGAAGGAAACCAGTGGTGAAGGGCAGAAATCTATGATGGATCATCTGGTTCATAGTTGTCACTGGCTAGTTCAAGAGTACCTAAGATTTTTGGCCTTCCTATAAGAATAGCTTTGGTCTGTAAGAGGTCTTGCTGTCCATCTGCAACTCCTAGAAGTAATCATTAGATGATCATTTTAACCATATTGATTCAGGAGCTGGATTAGATGACCTGTTCGAGGAGTCACTCTGTTTTTCATGTCCTGCTTTGTCTTGTTTCTCTTTTTATTGTGTTGTTTATATGTACTGTTGTATGGTAAAATAGTGGCAGTCGCTCAATCTAACATTATTGATATGTGATTAACTTTTTCATTTTTCTCCATCAGCTATAGTTAAAACTGTGAAACTGGGGCTGAAGAATATAAATCTTAATTTGCAGGTTGTCAAGGTTGCAGATTTTGGAGTTGCCAGAGTTCAAGCTCAATCTGGAGTTATGACTGCAGAGACTGGAACATACCGGTGGATGGCACCTGAGGTTTGATCTTTCATTTCATTCTACCATCTTCATTCATGCACTATGTTTCAGATGTTTTTTAAGTATTCCTCTGTTGCAGGAAAGTAGACTGACGGATTATGTATCATTTTTGTTGTCATCGTTTGCAGCATATATGTTTTCATTTGCATTATGTTTTCATTTGCATTTTTTTTTCATTACTTTTCTGGTTGTTTTTTCAAGCTGTTAAAAAAATTAGGGTTTGTATCCTACTCTAGGCACATTCTGTAAACACCTAGTAGAACTAGTTTTTCTAGCTGTCGAGGGTCAGTAAGCCTGGGTGCCCAGGCTTGCTTGGCTCACGCAACGCTCCCAGGAATGAGCCTGCGGACGTTTGTTACTACAATTAGAAACAAGAAAAAGAAACTAGTGATAAAAATCTGATTAAGAAGATCAAGGACTTCATGACGAATGCTGCAAAAGGTAACAAGCTGTATGTTGCTAAAATCTGTTATCAGAAATAAAACCTGGGTAAACAAAGAAAGAAATAGTATTAGATCATTGTGCTTTTATATAAAGACAAATGTTTTTGCTAATAAAAAAAATTGATACCATTAATGCACCAAAATTTCAATATTTCCAAAAACTAGGTTTAGCGGTGAAATAACTTGACCTAATGCATTTTTCTCTCTGTGTTTACATGCGGGATTGATGAGAATTACATGTGAAAAGTGCACATGGTAAATATGGAAACTACAATGGGCAGCTTTATGTAATTTCCATTTTCCCTTTCTGTTCTGCTTCATCTCTCTGCGTAAAAAGACATGTTTTTATGTACTCTTTTTGTCCACCTTTTACTTTCATCATGTGGTGACAGTGTCTTCACCCTCTTCTCTTTTTGGATTTCCTAAGGTTATAGAGCATAAGCCTTATGACCGCAAGGCAGATGTCTTCAGTTTTGGGATTGTACTGTGGGAGCTGATGACAGGAAAGGTAAAATTATTTGAAACAAGATTACTGCTTACAAAAAATTTTCCTGATGTGTGGGCTTTTTGAATTATTTTCTACTACTGATTATTTTATGTTTTTCAGCTTCCATATGATTATTTGACTCCATTGCAAGCTGCTGTAGGTGTAGTTCAGAAGGTATTACTATTCTCACTATTCTGACTTTGCTTCTGAATTTCTAGATTACATTGTCATGCCTGTATCTGTTTAATTTTCTAATGGATCTATTGATTTTTCCCTTCTCTCTTAGTCAAAAATATCTGAAATAATAGACATTATTGTTCATAAACACACGCATTGCCTAAATATCTCTTTTTTCCTTTTTTTTCCCTGTTATAAGGCCACTTTTCTGGAAATCGCGTTTACTAATGAAAGTTAAGGTGTTCGAGTAGGAGGTGGGATTTTTAGCTAGTATAGTTTTGCTGTATCTGAAGGAATTGTTGAGGATGTGTGCCAGTTCCGAACCACAATAAACAATGATGTAATATACTACTATTACATTTTCTGGCTCATCTGAATGTATCGTTAGATTGGTGCAATCTGCAATCGTGTAGATGCACTCAACACAATATATTTATCATGGTGGTAGGTTTAATAACCTCCATTGCTTCATTAGAAAATCATTCTTTTCTAACTTCACAGACATTGGCATTGCCACTGTTTGTGAAAGTTCTAAAACGTAATGTTGGACTTCATACACGAAATAGTATTGAATCACAGTAGCCATGGACATGATTAATAGGTCAGTTTCTCCTTTCGGATATTAGACATATGCGTAATTTGAGATACTTCATCTTTTAGTATGTCGTATGTGTGTGTTTGAAGTTCATCCTTCTCATTGTCTTCCTTAAATGCTTGATCATCCTACCAAGTAGAAAGCTGATCCGTCTTCTGGCTTGCATGAACTGTGGAATTGATGTTTTCTTAAAGCAACTCTCTCTCTATCTGTCTTTCTGTATGTGTGTTTGTGTGTGTGTGTATGGATTATTTAATAGTTCAATAATTTCTCCATGTATACTTTTTGTACCTGTGTGAATCTCAGGGACTAAGACCAACCATTCCAAAGAACGTACATCCAAAGCTTGCAGAACTGCTTGAGAAATGCTGGCAGCAGGACCCAACATTGAGGCCGGATTTCTCTGAGATCATCGAGAACCTGCAGAAAATAGCCAAAGAGGTTTAGCATCTGCAATTTTTTCGGTTCTTATTTTGTCAGTGAGTCCATTCATATCTTGTAACCAAAAGTCGGGTACAAAAGAAGTCCCATCTAAAAGTGTGCAGAATGTGTCATCCATTTTCTGCTCCTCCCTTCCCCTTCCCTTATTGTGACCATTCAAACACATGCTGAAGGTACATTTATCATTTGGCGTCACAGGTTGGATGTGAAGGTGAAGATCGACGCAAAGAGAAGTCAACTGGCGGAGGGTTTCTATCAGCTTTCAGGCGGACAGCTGCTAGTGGTCACTGACTGATGAGCGAAGCATGGCATGTTAGATGCCCTGCTTGTGTTTGCCTTAACCGTGGCCTTTATCTGAAGTGTACAGTGCTTCCCATTTCTGATGATTAGAAGTTTTCTTGGGGTTTCATTCGTTGGTTATGGCATTTTGTTGCCCTTCGTGTAACATATCTAGGCTGGCATTCTTACAGAGTTAGTGCAGTCGCTTGATTGTTTCTGAACACTATGAAATAATGCGTTTTGGAAAATATGATCAGTTAACATGTTCTTATTCCGAGGCGATTTTCTCATGATGGATATTTATGCGCAGAATATCTTTGGGTCAGGAAAGCTATGGTCCCATCACGAGATTGTTACATTAGCTTTTAATATTGGATAGAATGCTTCAACTTTTACGGAAGTTTCAGCTTTACGCATTTCTCTTGGTACCAATATAGATTCTTAATTTGGTGCTGGAACCCACTTTTTTTTTTGTTTTCTATTTCTCCTGTGTTCTTGAATTTTGTAACATCTCAAGTTCCTTCGTTTCAATTTGAAAAAGTCATCCGTTCGAGGGTGTGTCTAATATGTGATAAGCAGGTCGTATACCAGTGCAAAAAGGATTTAGCTTGCAGTCTTGATCTAACTTAACTAGAATTTCTGCCGCTGTATTTTACACTCGCTAGATTCCCATTTTCTGATCGATGGTATGACCTTTTTCTCTTATAATTTTGGGGATTTGCGTTTAAGTCCAATTAATTATTTTAGTTTGTTTATCTAATGTGGTCAGTAGTTTAATGTGGTACTCTACGCTTTGTCCTAGGTGGGCACTGATCCATGCTGAGCAGTGCTGCAATAGCGATCTATGACATTTTGACGTCGTGGACCGCTGCACAGCCTACTCTGCAGACGTTACAACCCATCAGCGGGTTTTTTGTTTACACCTTGAGTTGTCTACGCTGGGCCTCTGCATCTCTAGTCAAGCGGTTGATTTAGTACCACCTTCAAGATGCCGGAGGACGTCTAGTAGTTGCTGGAGGATTAGATGGTTGAAAGTCAGATGTCTGAGGAAATGGGTTCCGGCTACGACGCTGATTTCGTATGCTAACCAAGGAGATCATTCTGGAGAGATGTAAACAATGTTCATCGACTGTGGGGGTTTCTTGAAGAAGAAAAAAAAAAACTTGGATCCTTCAAGTAAGGTGCATTGCTTGTGGAAGTCAGGTGTTGCTTATCGAGATTTGAAAAGGTGAAATTCTTGAACATTGTGGAATTGTATGTATTTTTCCACGCAATTTCGGACTCCGTAGGAAATGTAAAAAATATGGCCATGATATATATTCATTTTTCTCATTCCTACGTGCCTAGAAGAGATTCTACTCTTTATCACCACCAGTTTTGAGCGTTCTGAAAATACACGTGCACCACACTCCTCACCTTGTCTGGCTTGGAAGTCGTTGGGGCAGCCATGTCTGTGCAAGATGGGGTCACTCACCGTCAAATCTGGTATAGGTGAGGCTCCCCCTAAAATGGTCCCAGACCTTTTGAGCTTTTATTTAAGCTAGGGATATAAGGTAAGTCCATTAAACGGTGTGGTTCATTTAGAGCTAAGTTTGGATATATATTGTTTTTTACATGAAAAAAAGCAAGATGTATATGCATCCTCGGTTTAATTTGATTTTGTGAAATTTAAATTATTAAAGCAGTAATCACAAAGCTAAACTCTCCAACTCACTTTGTGTTAGTATGATAAATAATTTTGAAAATGTTATGACACCAGATGTAATTGGTTACGGCTAAATTATATATGTGCAAAGCAGATTTTGTTAGTGAATTAGCTATCTTATAAAGATTTTGAAAGTTAAAAAATATGTTCAGGTCATAAATTTTTAAGAAATGACTAATCTTCCTCTTGAGAAATAATTTTATTTTTCATTTGTATGTTAGAAATGGATCATATTAGGAGCCTTGTAGAGTTTGACGCATTTGGCAATAATAATAACAAAATATTACTGTTCCATGAACCTGCCCCAAAAACTGGGGTAGACTAATTAAACACAATAACATAGTGTTGCATGCATCTATCCTAAAATTGCTCTCAGATTGATAAAACAGGAACATGTTGTTGCTGTTGCCAAACAAGCCTTTAAGTTTTTGCTGATTGCAGTTCTATAAAATTAAGATTGAACTCCGAACACGTCTGCCAAATGCAAGTACGCTTGGGATTCTTAGGATGCTGCTGACTCCTTGTCTAGCTTTTGCCTATCTTCACTCTTGAGGGAGCGGAAAAATCAATCTTAAAATTAAGACGTGGATTAATTAGTACTTTTGTAAAACATAATCTGTTTGTTTGTTGAGATAAAATGTGAGGCAAGAGCACCTTATAAAAAACCATATATATATACATATATATATATATATATATATATATATATATATATATATATATATATATATATATATGATTTATCAGCTTTCACTTGAGAAAAGCTTAAATTTGATGGATACCGATAGCTAAAAATAAAAAATCTATCATTAATAAACAATCATCATAGAAACATTAGTGATGCAATGATTTGTCCGCTCTCACTCAAGGAAAGTTCAAATTTGATGGATGCCGATAGCTAAAAATAACAAATCTATCATTAAAAAGACAATTATAATAAAAACATTAGTGATGGCTGACGGTGAAAGAACGATTCAGTGTTATGAGCAATATTTTCAAATTAATTCATAGTCATCCAGCGCCATCATCATTCCGGAGGTATGTTCCTCCGCCATCTTCTCCAGTCGGTGGAGCTTTCCTCCTATCTTCCTCAGCAATACGCACGCGCGCTGTACATATTAAAACCCACAGCAAACCGAGTAGCGTTTGTGAACTTGGTGGCGCTACGTAATCCTTGCCATCTTTGTCCGACGTTGCCGGCCAGGATGCCGTCGGCTGGGAGTCGTCGTCTTCGTCCGACAACGTTCCTTCATCAACCGGAAGCCGGCTTTCGGTTCTGCTCATGGACGTTCCTTCGACGCTCTTTCTTAACTCGAATATCCGATGATGGCATCGCCGTAGAGTCGTTCCGACATGTGCTGACGCCGGATCGCCCTTACAGTCTTTTTCTTTCATGACGTATCTTTAACTACCCAAGACTTCATTCACGTCCCACTGATATAAGAACGCTCTGCGTCCTCATGATGGTTCTTTTCGGGCGCTGATGCATCACAGACCGGAAAAGAGAGGAACCACTGTAGAGAGGTCGTTGACAGATATGGGAATGGCGGAAAGGTCATAGATGGATCTTCTTCCCCGCTGACTGCAGCAACCGTGCAGGCAATGGCGCTTCTTGATGACACAATGACGGCACGGCACGGCACGGCTCAGAGATGGAGACATTGTCGACATCTAGCAGGCCTGAAACTTCCTTGGTCTCTGGTCTTCCTTAATCGGAAGGGGACTCAGTCTCCTTTTCTTTCTAGTATCTATGTCGCTCTAATATGTAACTGGCTATAATCTATACATGTTTATAGATACTAACATCACTTTTTCTCTTAATTTAACAATAAAACAAAATAAAATGGCTCTGTCGGATCTTCGATTCAATTTAAATGGATTTGGATTCAGGTTTAAACGCGAGCGCTATTTTTTCCAAAACTAAATAGGGAATCAGATCAGATCTGCATGGCCTTTGAGCTAAAACACTGAATGAATGGATTGAGAGGATCAAATGTAGCTGATTCCATTGAAAATCCTGTATTCATAACAATAAAATAATCATGAAGCAACAACATTTAGCACTCGAGTTTAAATTAAATCAAAATCTATTTAAATAGAATTGAAGATCCGACCCAACCATTTTGTCTTTGTTTTATTGTCAAATTAAAAGAAAAAGCGATGTTAGTATCTATAAAAATTACAAAAAAAACATGATAAATTAAATGGCGTTTAAAACTTCAAAAAAATGTGTTTTTTTAAAAAAAATGTTAAAAAAAAACGTTTTAAAGCATTTTTGTGTTTTTTCAGTTTTTTTAATGTCAAACAGTTTTTTTATTTGTTGCAAATTTACGTATCTATTGATATTCGTGTTATTAGTTTTTCACTTATTTTATTTTTCTTCAATTTTTAGTTTTTAAAAGTTTACCGTATTTTTTTTATTTTTTCAAACTCGCCTTATTATACCCTAGAAAAACCTCATCATTCAAAACTCCAAGATGTTATTTGTGACTACATAGTTGGATATTAGAGAGATAAAGAATGAAGTCTCATGGGTCAACATTATTGTAAAGAAAATAGTTGCAAAAGGTAAGATAATCATAAATGGCAAGGCTCAACAACCGCTTGTGCCAAAATAGCTTCTAACAAAACTACTAGAAGTGATACTCAAACCTCTCACGAAATCAAAAATAAACGTGAGAGAGAAATATTTGTCTGTGGACGTGAACCGTATAAATCTTGTGTTCTTGTTCTCTATTAGGACCTGACCTGGCTTGACTCAACTCAATTTTAATAAAAAATATCTAAAATATATAAATCTAATTATATAAATATATATTTACATTTATATATAATTTTTTTATATACATTGTCGGACTCGACAATAAGTGGCTCCTAGAAGTCTTTGTTTGTAGAAAATGGCCGCGTTAATTAACATTTAAACCGCCTTCTTTTCTTCCACACAGCATGAGAAAAGGTGGGCGCAAGAAACATAAAAATGCTTGTCTCATGTGTCTTGTTAGTATCGCAAAGGAAACGTAAAAATGCTTTAAATCAATTCCTCCTTTTTGGAGGTCTAAGATCTCGCAGCCAAAGCTTGAGATTTTCAAAAAACTGTCGATTTATTTATTTGTTTCCATGACTTTTGCACTTGAGGTAATGGAGGATTAGTTTGATTGCTTAATGCTTATGAACATTTTATTTCACGTCAAAACTGGTAAAGGATTGCGCCGGTTTCTTTACTTTCTTTTCTTTTGTACCTTCAATAATTATCTAAATTGGATCTTGGAAAAGAAAGTTTATCCCCCTCAAAATTTCACAAACAAAATTTTTACATGTAACTTTTAAAATTTTTAATTAGCATACATAAAAATTTTGATAAAATTTATATTTTTGCTCTTGTTAAAATTTTGAAATTATAATTCGGTCTGGGTGAAAGATTTCTGACTCTGCCCCTACATCAGCCAATGATGTTTGATACAAATGAAAAATTATTAATATTGTTTTTGGTGTTTAGATGACATCAAAATCAGTTTGTCTCAAGAAACTCTTTTTTTTTTGGTGCAAATCTGGTTCTTAAATGAAAATGAATATCCCAGTCCCCCCTTCCTTCCCTGCGATTGTTGACAAAAAACATTAGTTTTAGGTGTGTCATCCCAAACCACGGATCAATTTTTAAAAATAAATTAAAAAAATCCTTTCTAACAAAACTTTTTTTTTTAAAACAAATTTTTTTTAGAAGTATTTGGATGAACACTATAAGAAATTTTTTGAGGCAAAAAATGGAAATTCCAAATATCTATTTCAGAAAAATTTGGATGACAGAAAAAAAGAGTTTTGCCAAAAAATCATTTTCAAAACGTCTATTTTTAAAAAAGAAGTAAATAACCTGACACTCCCCAAGATCATTCACAAAAAAAGTATGTTTCATCCTACTACCCACACACAAACCAGTTTTTAGAAACTTGTTAAAGAACCAAACTGAAAAAAAAAAAAACTCGTTTTCATAAAACCAAATTTTTTAAGTGTGCCATCCAAACACAACCTATGTGTCTTCCTTTTCTCCTTTTTCATTTTTTTTTCACATATAAGGTGATTATTATTTGTTGTTTTCAGAAATTAAGTTGTATTGTACATCCAATAATTTTAACAAGAAAAAGCTGGTAGGATGGGCCTCACTTTTGAGGCGCATTGTCCGTTTGATTCCCAAATGTGATACTCTTACCGACTCCAAATAGTGAGAATTGTGATACTCAAGTTGTATGGTGTACCATTGTTTAGTAGGTCCTTAAATAACCCTAAGCTCTCGGGGTAAGAAGAAGAGGGAGGGCTTTGGCGCTTTCGCTCTTGCTTCGCCCACACCTAATGAAAACTGACTTATCAGCCCATGATTTAAAAAAAGATTAACAAAACTACATAAACAAAAGTGAGCAGCTAATGAAGCGCTTATGTTAATAAATATTGATGAAGCATCTCAATAAAATAGTTTTTGTTAGTTCATGCGTGTGTTTCCAGTTGCAAATCCCCATGTTATTTACATCAAATATCTTAAAGATGAAACATTGGCTTTTATTTTTTGCTCTGCTCCCCTATCAAAACAACGTAATGAAACCTGAAAACTTCTTAATGTCGTTTTACTAAACTAAATTAAAAAAATTCTCCCCCATAAGTTTTAGTTGAGAGAAAAAGACACAATATTTAAAAAGTTTAGAAGTTGTTTCGTTGTATTAAACTATGTTGATTACACATAAAAACCTTGGTAAGTTATTGTTGGGTCTGCAAGGTAATAGTATTATGCTTCAACCTACATATGGATGTTTTTCATTACATAAAATTGATTTTACGAGAACTCAAAAGAGTGCGCCTATCACCTCTTGCTCCATTCATCGCGCTAACTGAAAAAACCACTATGGTTCGACTGGTGTTTTCCATTACATCAAATTGATTTTATGGGAGCTCAAAAAAAAAGACTAATTGAGCGCTTATCACCTCTTGTCTTATTTAGTACACTAATTCTAAAAATCACTATGCTTCAACTTCCATATCATATTTTTCATTTCATTTTATTAATTTTATGGGAGTTCCAAAAGGAAAGGCTGACCATGTCTTGTTGCCCCCATTCATCGCACTAAATCCAAAAAACAATATCTTTCAAGTTGCATATAGATATTTTTGACATAAAATTGCTCAGAGAACTCTAAATAAAGATTATCACCTCTTGCCATTGCACTAACCCCAAAAAAATATATAAAGTAATCGAATTAACGTGCTTGACGGAGGAGTTGATGATTCGACATATCACCTAACATGCTCCACCAACGGCGAGTCGCCGTCGGTGGGTCCACCACAGACGCATCATCCTTTTCTTCGCCTTCGATCTTCTAGCAGGTTTCGGTTTCATATCTGTTTCTCCAAACTAATAAATTTGCACAAACGTGCTCCGCTTTTGTCATTTTTGTGTGTGGCCACTGAACTTTGTCCATAATTGCCAAACAGGAATCTCACAGTAACGCCTATTAACTTACATAAATAATTTTGATAGTCTAGTCTATTCTATTATTTGGAAAGTGATTGTTCATTGTGGAAAAAAAAAACAAATCAAGTTTATAAATTAATCCCCAACCAAACAGGTTGAATATGGTCTAGGATTCCAAACATGTTTCAACTCCAGTTCCTGTTATGAGTTATATTTATATATAATAGAGACTGACAGACAATAAGTTGAAAGATGCTAAGATTGGTACAAGTTATACGTTGTGTCACCACCTTGTTTATTTGATTCCATCCACGATCTCACCTTCCTAAACTTCAACAAGACACCATACTTATCTATGTCGATCTCATTAATGAGATCGAGATGGTTTTTGCAGAGGTCAATCTGTATCCCTTTTCTTGTGCAGTTTTGTTGGATCAAAGGTCGGCAGGTGATCCATCCTTTCTCCTCTGTCGTGGTTCTTCTTCCTTCCGCTTATTCGAATCGACTTCCAAGGCCGCCATGGGTCTTCCCCTTCTCTCTGATCTTCAAAGAACTCTTTCTTTATCAAGTGGTACCATTACACCCAAATAAAAAAATTGTATCACTAGCAACAGAACTTCCATTCTTGCCTTCTTGCTTCCATGCACACATTGCATTCTGAACAGTCGGTTGCCCTTTCTTCTATCGAACCTTGTTTCTAGTTACTTTGTTCCCTAGTTCTTCTACTGACATGAATCCTTAAAAAAAAAAATATTCTTTCTACCAAGCTGAAACATTATATGCCCATATCCACAGTAAACTATGATTTCCTACCCATCAACCCTTTGAATAGATTAGACTTAAGATGTCTTTCAGACAATTTTGCATTTATATGGAGTATTGGGAAGGACAATAGTATCGAGCATTTGTTGAACTGATCTTTACAACTTCTACATTTTATTGATAATCTTGAATTAGCTTTTAGCTATTTTTAAATGTAAAGAAGGGGAGATAGCCGGATAGGCCTATTCTCCCCGATGTGCACTGCTACTGGTTAAAGATAGCAAAACTAAACCTGCTTTTTGCAGTTGCCAGCAAGAGAGTATCGTATATGAGAAAAAAACTCAAAGATTAGGCTCGTTCCTGACATGTTGAGCAAAAGATAGGTACCTTAATAAAATCCTCCCGCCTCTATATCTTTCCCATCCCGGCGATTTTTGTTTTTTCTCCGACAGTGGACGGGTAGGCAGCTCAGAGAGAAAGAGCGAGAGAGAGAGAGGGAGAGAGACGGGAAAGGAGAATGTCTGGGATCCAACTTCGTTTCTATCGCGTCCCGGGAACGAGAATTTCGTCATCTGCAGAGGAGCTCCCACATTGGTGGAGATCATCATCACCACCGTCGTCATCATCATCTTCGTCTCCTTCTTCGTGTTATTGGAATCGCAGAGTAAACATGGGAAGACGACTCGTGGTCTCCTGCAAGAGGGCGTCCGGCTTCCCCAATAACGGCAGTAGGTCGCCGGGGAATCGTCGACGTGATAGGGACCGGGGCGATGGAAACCATGGGGAGTACATTGAGGCCTTCCTTCTTGCGCCAGGTAACCAATTTAAAAATCCTTGATCCTTCTTGTAAATGCTTCTCTCTATGAGCATTTTTTTCTTCTTCTGCCCGAATGTGTACTTTTCCATTTATTTTGTCCTGAGAGCTTGATTTTGCACTTCTTGCCCCAATTAAGAAACATTTTATGGTTTATTTATCTTTTAAGGGACATGCTAGTGGCAAAACGTGTTCATCAGATGAGAAAATCAACTAGTTTGTGTCTCTAAGATGCAATATATATAGGGTTGGGTAAAGAGGTATAGGTCGTAACTTCCCATTTCTCTTTTGATTCCTTGCTTCTTGGTATGGTCTTTGATTATGAACATTTGGTCATTATATCCCTTTCCATAATGCTTCTTAATAATGTTTTTTTTCGTTGCCAAGATAATATAATTGCTTGTAATCTTATCTTGATGGTTCAGAGAAAGTTTTTCTGCATTCAAATGGCATGTAGATTAGGTATACGGGGTTTCATCCTATGGTGGGTATGATCCTTTTTCATTAGTGGCACTTGCACCCGCACACAGAGAGCTGGTTGGTTCTCCTCTGCTTTTCTTGTTGCCCATTGATTGGGGAGCCAGAAAATGGGAGATTGGGAGGTAATGCGATGGATTCGTGGGGAACGGCGTTCTTGTGCTATTCGAGGCGTATTTGTAAAACTGATGTAATGAAGTGGAGAATAAGATGGTTGATTTTAATTTCCAGTAAGCGCAAAATTTTGTTTGGGCTTTTCGCCTACTGTACGAGACAATCAGAGAACCTTCTGCCGGGAGTCGTTTCTTATCGACAGTGGAACTTGTGTTGGTCAAAAAAAGTTGTCATCCTCTGGATATTTGCTGCTAATGTTGTATACATAGGGAGCTATAAAATTAGAGGCTGTTGATCCTTGGAAGAATGTAACATCCTGGTTTTTCAGGTAAGATTTCTATCGTGTTTTACTGGCTCTTGTAGCGAATTACCAGAATAGACTCTCTAGGCCGATAACGCCCAATGTTTTTGACACTTGTTAAATACTGGTCAAAATAAACAGTAGGAGGGACATCGGTTGACTTAAATATGTAAAAACTAATATTGGTGGGTTTTTGTAAATTTCATGTTTTTATCAGGAAAATGTCACATATTTCCAAAATATTGCCCAAAAAAGTTGTTATTTTAAAAAATCATTTATATATATAGTTGAATCATATTCCTTTAACATTGAAAAAACTATTCTGAATGTTTCTCATTAATCTTCATAATTTCATCATATCTTTATTATTATTTATATGTTTCTAATTTGCAATTCTCGAGATTTTCTCAAGAAAATAACATAAAAATTCTGAGAAAAACTTCTCACTTCCCAGAGAATAATATTTGTTACCATGCTTAATTCTTTTCAATTTAAGGACTAAATAATGTAAAAACAGTTTACGATATGGAACTGATTGTTTTGGTGGCAAATTCTCTTCATGGGATCGAGAAGTGAGTCTCTAAATATATGTTCAGGATACCTTTCGGATAGTAGTTTACCCTGACTTTGATTTGCTTTTTGACCTGTGGTAGTTCAGGTGTTACAAATGCTCTCTGCTTTGTGCATCATAATAGAACTCTAGCTCGCGTCTTCTGTTTCTTTTGTTGTTCTGTCAGTGACTCAGTAACTATACTCATTCTGATAAGGCAATGATTTTATGTGTATTTGTAGTGTGTGAATGCTGATGTACAAATTTCTAAAAGAGATTCCTTTTGTTGTACTTAGAAACTGTCAGGCACCACAAGTTGCGAAAGAGTGGCTTCATAGTTGAGGAAAACTGGAATACTCTTGGCCATTTTCTCACCTTTCCTCTTCAAGGCAAGGATTACAATGCTCATGCCATTTCCTCAGTTGGAGAGAGTTTCTTCAGGCAGTTTCGAAATCCCACAATATTTCTGAAAATTGCATGTGATGGTGACTTCTGGCTGCCTATTATTGTTGGTATGCTAATGCATGAAAATGCATGAAACTTTCATTTATGCTTGAACTGACTTTTTGAGTTATATAATTACAGTTTCCTGTGTTTAGTTTTTTTAATCTTCAACCTTTTGGTTCCTCTAAGCAATAATAAACTCACTGGTTTACTGGCAGGAGAATTTGCTATGGAAGGGTTAATCACTGCACTACAAGGCAAAAGGGAGGTAAATTTGTGTTTGTTTTAAATTTCTTGTACTTTTTTTTCCTTTTATTTTAGTGTAATTGGAATGTGAACATACTGCAGGAGTCCCCAGATCAATTTGACTTCATGAAAGATGTTGTTGAAGCACTTGGATACGAGGTGGATTGCAATTTATATTTTTCTTTTTACTTTAATGCGAAAGGAAAAGTCACTTCTTCATTATGCTTATGGTCCCTACTTTTTGTTTTACTTTCAAAACAAAAAGTAAAATCACAATAGTGCAATAAATTTGTCTGACATGTGGCCTTCAAATATGATAATATCTTGTCAATTGTATCTGTTGAGCATCATGTTTAGCAGCTATACAGATCTTCAGATACCATGTTTACATTTGGGTTCTGTTGCTAATCTAGGACTTTATGCTTTTAACTGCAGATAAGAATGGTGAGGATTACGGAAAGGATTGTAAATACTTACCATGCACACATTGATATTGGCAAGGTAACATTAAACCGTACACACCATTTTTTCTGTTAGTCATCCTTATACGCTTGAAATCTAGTTGGACTGTAAATTTCACTGGCTATAGTTCTCAAAATTTGTAAATCTACCATTTTCTCTTTTCTATATATTTATAAACTTGGAGAATATACAGGCTGGGGAGCAGGCTGTTCTTAGTCTGGATTCTAGGCCATCAGATGCAATAAATTTGGCAAGAAGATGCAAGGTAACCACTGAAAATGTCTTTTGTAATGCTTATAGTTCCGAACCTCAGAAAGATGTATTTTATGCCTTGAAATGGATGGATTCTCTATGAGAACAGTTGCATGTCATTGCTTTTGTTTAGCTCTACAAAATTACAATTCTTCTATTGCCACACTCAAGTGTTATCTTCATGTAATAATAGAATCATTTTACTAAAGGTTTTGAACACTTGGGATGTTTGACAAAATCTTTTTATTAAGAAGCGGGGGTTAAATTAGAAAATTTATTGGATCTTTGGTTTTTATTTGAACTTCTCGACAGGCACCAATATATGTAAATAAGCAGATAGTGTCAGCAGATGCCATTCAAGTTGTTTACGGGAGGTGGAAAGGGAATGATATGAAGTCCACTTATGACGTATTATTGGACAGGTACTTGGTGATGGAATTTTTTCCTGTTATTAAATTTTCTGAGCTTGCTTAATGACCATACTAATCTTATATTTTCTGCTATTTGTGACAGTAAGCTTACACGTTTATGTACTTTCAACTATTTTCCTGGTTTACTGCTAAGCAGATTTTGTCAAATGATTTTATGGTTATAAATTTATAATCAAGTAAGTGAAAATTCAATAGCTGTGTTTTATGTACTGTGATAAACTCAGAATTGATCAAGAAAAAATATCTATGTAATACCAATGTAGGGCAAGTTTGAAATTTTACTTTCTTTTTGTTCTTTATGATTCTATGTTGGCGATGTTTGCGTTATCCACACTTAGGTTAGTTATATGCTATTCCAGATTCAAGAGTCTCACCTTTAGCAAAAGGGACATCATCGATGTCCAATCCTCCTGTTTCTGTATCTAAACTTTCTTAGTGTAAATACGTAATATGCTTCATTGAAGCATATGTATGAAAATTTAAAGTGTATTTTCCTTTATTCTTTTTCCCTTTTCTTGTCCTTAATGTGTATACTTGATCCTCTAAGTCTCATTTGTATTCTTTTGGTGTTTTCCATGTCTTCTAGGACTGAGTTTCCTCATTATTTCTCTGCTTATTGATGTCAGCTTCGTATCTTTCTGTTCTCTCTTTCTTCACAGCCTGTTCTTTCACTTTTTCAGTTTTCACCATGGGTAGATTTCCTACAACAGAAATTTGATCTTGTGAGCTCATACATTTGAATTTTTTAAAGAGAAACGTTATTAGAAAAAATAAATTTGATTTTTTGAATGTCTCTAATTATTCTGTAATTTGGAGGTAGAGCATTACCCCTTTTTCCTGCCAAAGTCTGCCTCCCTGGCTTGTTCAGAAATTATCTGCGAGGATACACCTGTTAAAGGATAATGTGATCTTAACTGATGTGGAGTCAAAGGGTTAAAGGTTGTCTCATTCTGAACTTGAACGTGAACCTTCATCATAGCCTATTCTTCTTTTAGGCCTTTGGAATTTTGAGGCTTAAGGTGTCGGTAAGTTACCGCAGGGATAATTTCATTGTTTAACCATGCTCAGAAAAATGTTCACATTCAAAGAGTCCACTAAGTTCTAGAGAGAACAGTAGAGCTTTTTTTTGGTGTGCGTGTGTTAGCTTAAGATGATAATGGGATTACAAAGGGTTTAATACCTACTTAAGTACTTGTGTACAGAATGGAGGCGAAGATAGTTCAGTAGCTGGTTTGAGTACTCTAATAGCTGGTCCAAGCTGGTCAAGAACAGCCAAGTTACCTTTCAGAGGGAAAAGTAAGAAATACATAAAAGGATAAACAAAATAAAATTATTGAATATATCGATTTGGACACTCATTCAGATAGTGTGAAGGCTTAACAACCTAACACTTGGTGTGCTTGTTATATGTAAAAGTTCTTTCCTTAGGGCAAAGTTCAGATGGTCTTTTTAGAAGAGCTTCATATCTTTCAGTAAGCTTTTCAGCCACATTACATCTTTACTAGTAATAATTATATAAAGGATTCACCTAAAAAAGAACAAAAAGAATCAGTAATATAGTATTGGTCCATCCATATCTTTCAGTAAGCTTTTCAGCCTTGGTTCGTTTGATATGTATGATCCCTCGTCTTATGCCACTTTTGTTGTCATTGGAAAGAGTTTCAATGGTCTTGTTTAGAGAACAAAAGGGGACAAAAGCACCAGCACTACAGTGTGACTTGATGAAGAAAAGATGAATATCCATCTGAAACTAGAAGCAGCATGATGGAACTGGTTTGCCTCATTTTGCTTACTAAAATATGTGAAACTGAAAGCAATTGTCTACATGAAATAGGTACCATTTTTTTCAACACTCTTTTATCAACGGTCATTAAACTTGAGTCCCTATGGCAGACTTGATTTGGAAATCCTAGATTTTTTCTGTTAATTTTCATTTTATTAGCTCATGGGATCACTTTCTTTCACTAATCCTTGACCTCTTTCTTGAACGATGCTTTTCTTCTCTTCCTGCTGCAATAGTACCTTTTGTAGGTGCTTAAAGTTCCACATGGTTATAAGAATTTCTCTGTACATTGTACCTTTCTGTTCTTAATGATATTTGTCTGAAGGAAAAAGTTTCTTACTACCCATTCATAATTTTCTGAATAAGTAGAACTACTTTTTCTGCTTGTTTTTTAACCTTTTTTTATGTTTTCTCCTTTATTCCCCTTCCTAATCATGTCATTTTTGGTATATTTGCATTTGTTGATAGATTATAAAATGTGGGGTTAGATGATGTTAAAATTACTGTGGTTAATCCAAGTATTTTTGAGACATTGGTTCTACCTGTAAATAGTGCGGAAGGACCTGATCCTGTGTCAGAGGAGCTTAGTTTAGTGAGGAAAATGAATTTGGCAGTCACAGAGGAGCGTTACAAAGATGCAGGTACTCATTTCAGTGGAAGTTTTGTTGTCGAAGCCTGCTGAATATATTCGTATGAGTGCTTATTTTATTTCTCCTTTCGCAGCTTCATGGAGAGACAAACTCAACAAGTTTCGTTTATCACAATATGAACCATAGTTGGTTTGTCATTTAAAAGGTAAAATATGATATTAATAGAGTTCCAGTGACGGTTCAATTTTCATCTATATTGTGAAAAGGAATTTTCACTTCATTTGCTCAATTAAGCGGAAAACAATTAGGATTCTGTCCCTTCGTTTCATCATCAAGGTGACTAAGGCTTTTACAAAGTTCCTAATAGATTGGCGTACTTTCAGTTCACAGCTGCAACCAGATCTAAGTCCATGTTTGTCATTACAAGATCAAGTTGGGTCTTAGTTTGTGTTACTAAAAAACCAACTCCTGTCTGTGAATCTGCCGCTGATTTGTTTGTCAATTCAAACTGATTTCCTGGATGGTATCAATTATCATCTATACCAATATAATAAATGTAGAAAATATGTTCCACTCCTGTTTATTTTTTCACTGGAAGCTGCGATCTAGACTGTATTCGAGGAAGATCCATTCACATCCAGGCATAAAGTCTTGCAGCAGAAACAATATTCCGAGTGCCCTACTTCCTGCTGTTACAGCTATCGTCAGTGACAAACTATCATACTGTTATTGCATGCTGACTATGTGAATATTTTCTGAAAATTTTATTTTAATGTGTCTCTTTCGCCTTGCAACAGGATCAGTAAATTGGGGCTCTAGGTTGATAGCGGAACTACCATGCCAGCTTTGTACAGGTCTTGCTAATACCAAGTTATTCTAACTGTATATAATCATTTGCTAAGCATTTGCCTCCTTGTGCCTAGTACTGCCTTTTCCTACCAAGGAAGTAAATCTGAGCATAGGTATTCGCCTTGATTAAGGTTGAATTGCTAATTGCACAGATTCTGTATCTATGAAATTGAGATTTGGTCCCTTTCCGTAGAGAAGGAACACCCACTGCCACACACAGAGTTAAAGCTCCATGCATGAGCTAATTATAAAAAAAAACGCTGGTTAGTTGACATTGTAAATTTTCTTAATTGGCGGGGGGTGTCATGGCGATGTCCAGTAGTTTTTATTTTATAAACAAGGTTATCAATTGCACCAACTTCTTTGCTTTGATTTAGTAAGCGAGCGTTAGGCAGACCTTAATATATCAAGTCAAAGAGACTTCATTTAAGGGCATCTTTAGATGGTGGAGAGGAAGGTTTGAAACAGAATTTCTGACCCTATATTTCTCATTCAAGCACAACTAAAACTATTTTCTGATGTTTTCCACCCGTCCACATGAAAGTTGCCGCTTTTCTTTAGTCTTTTCGTCGCATCATTCGTAGCGTGGCAGGAAACGCAGAGAACATCTAAGCGTTTCACTTCATTCAAACAGCGTTGAATTTTTTACTACCTGAACGTCTTAAGTTTAACAGCCGCGATAAATCCCTGAATATATCGATGGAATAACTGTTCGATTGCCCTTCCTACCACTTATTGGAAAACGTAAAATTCTTTTCATCTCTGTTCTCTGTGCCTACCAGTAGCAAGCCAGATTGCTAGCAGCCAACTGCCTTGCTGGGCAACTTAAGCTAATCAATAGGCACAAATTTGAAACATGGCCATATGGTTAGGTTCTATGCACTAAATAAAACTGGATCTTGTCTAGCGCCGAATGTGTGCCACCTCACAGTGCAGATTACTTGTTTCCGTGAATCGGAAGTAGAAGGGACGTATATGGATCAGATACTCTTTTGTGTTTCTTAGTTGCACCAAATGTAGCTGGATTTAAAATTTTATTATTGATTTTGCTGATGAACAGTCCTTATCGACAGCATTAATCATGGATCTTGATGCTAGGCCCCATTACTATTAAAAAAAAAAAAAAAACGTGACGATATCAGACTTCTTAAGCCAATTGACATGTGTGTGAGAGAGACAGGGACAGAGCCCTTAATATGACGATTCTAATGAACGAAGTGAAATTTTTACATAAATAAACAAATATTACAGGTACCGTAAAATGCTCCTTTTTTTTTTTGCATTTTGGACTATCAAAGGCGGCCTTTCACATGGTAACTGAAAAGAAAGAAGGAAGAAAATCCTAACAAAAGCCACCCACCAAACAACTACCTTATTGTGCTGTGTGGTCGCCTAGCGGCCCCTACCTTAGTTAAGGTTCAAACTTCGGCCGGAGATCATGGCGGCGGGAGAGAGTAGGCGACGTGGGTGGGGATGGCCGCCGTGTTGAACCCATTGAAGCTGGACCCTGCTGCTGCCGTGTAGGCCCCCATGTTGGGGAACACCACCCAGTCGTTCACGTACAGCTCCGGCAGCCGGACTCCGGACAGCACCGTGTCCAGCGCGTCGCATGTCGGCCCAAACACAGTCGACGTATACTGCCCCATCCCGGCGCACGTCGGATTCACCCGGTTCGACCAACAGGCCAGCGGCTGCGCCGTGATCGTCGCGTGGTCGTAGAGCAGGCAGTTCATCGACCCATAGATCCCGTCGTTGATCCAGTACTCCCTCAGTTCGCCCCTCACCCTCTTCCCGATGATGTTCGTCGCCAGCGTGAACGCCGTCTCGGCGAAGAACCGGCCTGGCTCGGATATGAACGTCACACCGGACTCCGCCGGAAAGTGCGTCTTAAGGGCCGCCCGGATTGTCGCCGAGGCCTCGGCGAACTGCGGGCCGAACGTGAAGCCACCACCGATGTTCAGCACCCGCATGCGCGGGAGGCCGAGCCGTTCAGCCGTGTCGAAGACCGACCGGGCGAAGGCAATCGCCGCGGAGTACGCCCGGGACTGCGTTGCGCCGCTCCCCACGTGGAATGAGACCCCGACGACCGGCAGGCAGGCGGCGTGTGCGGCCTGGAGGAGTGGCACCACCTCCTCCGGGAGGGCGCCGTACTTTGGGCCGAGCGGGCACCGCGCCTCGCCGTCGTCGGGGCCCTTAATCCGCAGGAGGAGGCCGCACCTCGGGTGCAACTTCCTCAGCTTTTCCACCTCTTCCTTGGAATCATAGGTGGTAAGGTTGACGCCCACGCCGGCCGCGTACCGGATGTGGGACTCGGACTTGCAGGGGTTGGCGTAGACGATGCGGTCTGCGGAGACGCCGAGGGCGAGAACGGCTTCGATCTCGGCCCGACTGGCGCAGTCGAAGTTGGCTCCGAGGGCGGCGAGGCCGCTGAGCAGCGCCGGCTCCGGGTTGCACTTGACGGCGTAGAAGGGCTTGACCATGGGGAGCGACTCGTTCCATTTCTCCCACAGGCCGAGGACGACGCCCATGTCCAGCACGTAGAAGGGGTCCTTCTGCTCCTGCTTCATGGCAATGGACTGGATGAGGTCCAGCAGCGGCTGGTTGGTAGCCTTGTTGGTGGCGCCAAGGCTGGTGACCTTCCTGCCCCTGACTCCTGGTGAGCTCAGGATCGCCTGCAAGCCTTTGCTGCCCACCCCATTAGCCCTCACTGCCGGTTGCTCCATCACGGGGGCCATGGAGACCTAGAGAGCAGCAGAGGGAGGGCTAACGGGGAGGGATGGGTTCGAACGTGGAGATGCCAACAAACAAGCTTGGACATCTCAAACACTACACAACCTTCTCAATTTATACCACAACTGAAGGGATGGAACAAGGAAAAAACCCCGAAAGAAAAAAAGTTAGGGGAACAAAAGAAAGAACCATTTTTTATTGGAGGAATCAGCACATAAAAAAAATGCTTCATTGGCATATATAAACCAAAGGTCAACACATCAAACTTTCAATCTTCAATTACCAGGAAAGAGATAGGCATGCGGTGGACGAATTTTACGTCCTTTTGTTTTTTCTTCTCCACATCTATACTGGAGAGAAATCAAAAGAAATGATTTAGGAAAATAAAGATGAAGGAAATGGGCATGCACCAACTTCCTTGATTCTTCTCATCTACAACAACCCATTGCCTACAAATTTGGCAACTTACTTTGACCTGCCTCTGGCCACGGATACTTTAATGAGGGGGTTGGTGAGGGCGAAGCAGCCTACAATTTTCTGGTCGCATATTCTTCCATCAGGAGATAAGGTCTTAACTGATGTCCAGGATCTTCTTTTGGGTTTCCATTGGAGAAGGGTACCAGAGGGCGTCTCTACTGTAAACGGTGCAATGTCTTTTACCATGGTTGGGATGTGTATATCAGAGAAAGGCAGACGCAGCAACACTTAAGCGCTTCTCTCAAACAAGTTTGTCATCATTCCCCACCAACTTCTTTCCACGTTATTTCAAGTGCCTTGATCAAGTTTCTCTAAGCCAAAACCCGCTCCTCTACAACTTTTTTAATACATGTTATGGCACAAAAGATAAAGAATATTGATGGTTCGGAACTTGGGTGGCAATACGGTGCCCCTTTCAATTTGGGTGTCAGTGCATGCCACCATTGCACTCCATAAAAATAGCACCCATGAACACTAAAACTGTGTAAAAAACAATACACCATTTGCAAAAGATCATTAGTGTCGAATAACAGACTTTCGTCGGGAATGAAAATGTTTTTTTTTTTTTTGCTTTCATGTGATATGCATGGCATTTCTATTTCACATGTTTTATATCTCTCCATCTTCCTTTTTAGGAAATTCGAAAATCCAAAATGTTACAAGAAACGGTTACCATCATGGGGGAAAGGGATTGGTGGCTATGACCAAAGCAATGACGAAATCTAGGCGAAGAGAGGGGTCCCAAACTTTGAAAGTTTCATCCCTACACAGAATAGCAGAGAAGGGCGGCGACATTTCGTGTGAAATGTACTTTGTTGAATGAAGCTGCTCCCTGACAAACCAGGCAGCTGGAGGGCACGATGCTATCTTCCTGGGCTTCTTCAATTCGTCTTTGTGGGCTTTAATTGGTCAAGCCGGTTCTATCACTGCTGGCTCTTACGTTCTGCCCTTGCAACCACAGAGACCACTATATACAGGCAGGGTGAAACAAAGGCTCAGGGAAACTAGGTCACACTTGGGTATCGTTATCCTCTAGGAGAGATGTGAAATCTAATAAGAGGGGTCTTCAGGGAAGAGTATTTAGAAAGGTATTTGCTCAGGCACTTAAGAAGATGTTTCAGTTTCCTGTAAATAGCGAGGTAATCGCATTCCGGAGTACAAACCTTCCAATGAGCTCTTGTAAGGTCTCTGCGTACAGAGAGCGAGAGCCCCTGCCTTTCTTGGTTCAAAATACCCCACTATTCATCTAGCCACTCCCAGTTTGATTAGGTTTAAGAGAATCATGCAAAAGTTGGTGCTTTGGCACTGATCACCTTGTCGGCAGGCCTTCACTTTTCTTCTCCTTCCTCCTATAGAAACGCTGGCCAATCAACATCATATTCCCTTGCTGTAGACAGGCATAAAGAAAAAGAAAGTTATATTTCAGCAATTTGGACAAAATGGTCCTAAATTCCAATTTTAGGCGTTACCAACCTGACCAACTTAAGAATTAAGACCGAATCTTTTGTAAGTCAACCAAGATCCAACTCACAAGAAAATCGAGACCTGCATCTAATAAGGTTGTATCTTTGTCGTCCGGAAATCGCGAAACTTCTTGCTTTACCAAATCCAAATAAAACGGTTCAGATTCAGGTTGCCTAGTCTGATAAATCCGATCCGTTAGCAATCCTAGTACTTAATCTGGTCGAATTTGGTTTTATTTAATCAGGTTCAAAGTAGAACCCCGGTTTGGGCAGATAGAGCCAACGGATGCTTATGATCTGCTCAAAACTCAAATATTCCTTACGAGTGAGGCTTAAACGACCTTACATAGGGTAGAAAAAGGACCCATGCATCTGGATCCTAACGAAACAATAATAAATTAAAACCTAAAAACTTTTATAATTGGATCAAAATAAAATAAACTAACAAATAAACTTAAATTGCGATTTTTCTTTTCATTCTTTGCTCCTGCATCAATTTAGCATGGTCGTGTCAGACCCAGGTGTTAGATGGACTATCGTGGATGCGAGGGTGCACAAGTCGAAACAGGCCTAAAACCATTGGGAGAGGAAGTGGAAGGGCCAATGGGTTTTGCTCGTCGAACAAGCAGCAAAGTCTCCCGACATGCAGGGGTCTATCGAACCTGAAGCTCTCCTGACATTATGGTAAATGAATAGTTTTTTTCTTATATTTGATCTTCTCCGTATTGCTTAATGCAACTAACATTAGAAAGATTACATACCTTAGAATCAAGGTTATCAGAAACCCTGCTAATATGTCAAAAGCATCCTTCATGGGAAACCGCTTTCAACCATACTTCTTACAACAGCTACACCGGTTTCCAGGAACAGCAGAACAGGACGTCTTGTTCTACCTGTTTTTAGAACCGCGAATCAAACGTACTCTAGTAAGATCCAATGGTAAATGGACACACATTTTGCTTGTACAAGTCTGGCTTTCAAGTCAGTAGTAATAAGGAGAAGTTACGGAATCAAATGAAGAACCACAAAGGGCAGACTACCTCCCAAAATGAAACTCAGAAACATCAATATGTTGATGGTTTCGCACTGTCATTCACCAAAATTAAAACTAAGTCGTACCCAAAATTCAGCAAATTGAAAACTTGGGGCATGTCTAGTCATGCATAACGTCTCATCTGGCTTTCACGCAATCCATAATTGGTCCAAAGTTGACATTCTGTAGTGCCATCTATACAAATCCTGCAATAATTAATCCTTAATTCTTTGTGTTGAAGCAGCGCAATGCAGATAATGTTGGTGACCTCATCCATGAAGCTAAAAACCTTTGAATACGTTAGGCAAAGACTCAAAGGGGGCACAATCCAACTCAAAGGGGAAACTAAAAAAACCAGCCACAATGCCATGACGGACGCCTTATGCACTGAAAACCACATTATTTTGTTCGATCCCACTCGCATCAAAAGATAAATGACTTCAATTTCTGAGCCCTTCAAAACCTTCCTAGTTCCTACCGCTCAATCAGATAATAGAAGCTCTCCAAATTCATTATTTCATATACATGATAACAAGGACCCAAAAGATTTTATCTACTGAAGAAGCCTACTGAACTATCATCAACGATGGGCCCCTCTTTGGCCTTGGAAAAATATAATTTGCACGCTTTACCTTGATTTACAAGTAATATTTCATATACATGATAAAAAGGACCCAAAAGATTTTACCTACTGAAGAAGCCTACTGAACTATCATCAACGATGGGCCCTTCTTTGGCCTTGGAAAAATTTAAGTATGCCACCAACCATCAGTACATCAAGTAGACACCGCAGCACATTTTTCATTGCAAACTATGAAGGTGAAACTATACCATCAACCACCAACCCTTACATAGACAGCAGCCCTTGGCATCTTTAGAAGTCAAAACTTTGACCGTTGAACTGCTCTGTTCAAATAGATGACATGGTACCAAACCTACCTTTGACTCTCTACGTTGGGAAAAAAAATTCTTTAAAAAGAATCAATGACAAGAAATATAGAGAAAGCTCACTGGAAGCAGTGACCACTGCCTGGTCGTATGATGCTAAACATACTCGTGTGCACGTGTGCTGCTGTCATGCTTCGCCAATACAATCTGCCATGAAGTGGATCAAAAGATAATTATCATATTATTATTTTGCCCTCCAAAATAAAATTAAGAGAAACACCTAGCATTACTCGCCTCAACAAATAATGCAACTTAAATTTGTAATTGCAAAAAAAGACATGAAAGCAAGTGAAAAACGATAGTCGTTATGGTGGAGTGACAATAATGGTCACAACGCCAATGGTGACAAGTATTCTCAATAGTGAGGAACGCTCAATGAAGGTAAAACTAGAAAAGATATTGACAATAAAGGTGAGAAAATAGAAGCAACATCACAGTAAAAGATGCATGGAACAATGACAGACATAGTGATGTGGAAGTACAACTTCGTATAGATCTTAAAAGGCTAACAATCTTTAGTGCTGTTGCAGTGGCTGCCACAAATTTTGTTAGCCTCCAAGAGTTGTTAAAACTTTGTGCAAGGCTTCTGACAACTTTTACGAAAGCCACCAAAACTCTTTGTGAAGCTTTTCACGATTTTCACAGAACTTACTAAAATTTTCAGGTTTAGGTTTCAGGAAGGAAATTCTTACAACTCTGCAAGTTACCGAAGCTCGTGTGATTTATAGAAGTCAAAATTCTTTGGTGTCTTGCAGAATTTGCAAAAATTTTGTGAGACTTAGTAAGACTTCTGCAAAACTTGTCAAAATTGTTAAACATGTTTCCTAGAAGGTTGCAGAGATAATGAAAATGTTTATGAATCTTTCTGATAGTTGTGTAGACTTATGAAAAATTAGTACAACTGCAAATTATTTCCAATAGAAACAACACTCTTTCCATCGTATCACCACCCTCGCAATCACCAGCACCAGTACCACCACTGTCATCACATGTTTCCATTGCTTTGAGATCAACAAGCACCACAATTCTCATCATTCATTTCCTTCGATATGATGTATCACTGCTGTTACTATTGGAGTACAATTACTTTCACCTCCTACGATATTTTTCATTTCTAAAACTGCCTCCACCACCACTGCCAATATCTTTATTTTGTATCATATTTGACACTGTTATTTCCACATCCATTTCCTTTTACTATGTCCCTTACCCTCCATCACTACAGCACCATTTTCATTTTCATACAACCTAACCATCAAACTCAAACAAATGACAGCTGAGTTTGTCCATAATTAAGTGACCCTAAATTTTGACTTGTTAAGGGCTGATCAGAGGCAACTTGGTGAATCAAGAGTCAAATCGCCATGTTTGCCAACAACTATACAACCACTGCCACAATGATTTTTCTGCCTCTACCCAATCAAGTTCACCATGTCCCTCACCACTGACACTACCTCCATGTTCATTTTACAGTGATCATCACCTTATGCCACCATCATTGCTCTAGCATCATAACCTAACCCAAATGAAACTTAGCCAGGCCTATGTTCCATATTAAAAAACACCTATTGAAACATTTCATTAGGCACAGCTTAAGATGAGATGGTCAAAGGTAAGGCAAGTTCTTGTTAGATAAACACCAAAGGGAAAACAAGCAAAAAAGGCAATCCTGTTCCACAAAGCACAATGCATCCAAGGCGACATAAAATAAGAAAGAGCTAAAAAGCTGTATTATGACATCTACATAATTTCAAAAGTTTGAGACTCTTACCACCATAAATTTGTAACAGCAACCTCTAATTTTGTTTTCATATTGAAATTCAGAACCACGGCATCCACCATATGTACATTTCTCCCAGGTTCTTATGGGATACTGCCTCAGCAATCAATCTCTGGGCTTGACCCTCAACAGCCAGAGGCAATGATGGTGCTGCACCAACTCCAACAACCACTCCTTGCAGGCGGCCTTCAATGTTGCTCATTGCTTTCTGACATGGTCCCAAAGAAAACAAAAAAAAAAAAGGATGACCAAAGTTTCTCACTGCTACTAGACTAAAGAATTGCAGCAAATTAAGTGGAGGAAAACCTGTGCATGTGGATTATCAACCTCTACTCCACTAGACTTGTGAGAT
Organism: Nymphaea colorata; assembly: GCF_008831285.2. Lineage (NCBI taxonomy): Eukaryota > Viridiplantae > Streptophyta > Magnoliopsida > Nymphaeales > Nymphaeaceae > Nymphaea > Nymphaea colorata. Next base: position 19,046,647 of record NC_045139.1, read on the forward strand.
TTTGTCCATTCCACCAGGGGATCATGAATAAATGTCTCCAGCACACTCATAAGAGTCTCTCTATGTGACCTGAGAACTGAAAGTGTGATCTCACAAGTCTTCAAGAATATCCCCTCATATCCAGTAATCCCCAAGCCATCAACCATATTCTGCAGGTTCTTCAACCATTAGACTAGTGCCATAAGGAACAATACACGTCCAGAAAGCTAAAGATGTAAAGCTTTTACCTGGGTAAGCCTGAATGGTACCAACTCTGGCTTCTCCAGTAACAAGCCCTTGTCAAACAAACAACTAAAATCAACATGCACACAATCCCCCGTTGTGGAATCAAAGAGAATGTTTTCACCATGCCTGTCACCCAAGCCGACTATATGCCCAACCATGGACCAGACAGCAGCAGTGTGAGCATAAGCTATCCTGGCTCTGAACCATGCCCCTGGTTCCGAGAATGTAACCAGAAACCACTTGTGGAATATTGGAGGGAAAAGAGGCAGAATCTTTGTCTTTAACATCTCATCCCCTGGCATCTTACCCCGAAACTGGTCATATATTTTTTTTATCATTGGGTTTGTCCTCTGTCTGTCAAACTTCCCGCAGGCAACATATAAGTCTTGCAGGATATGTCGAAGGCCACGAGTATGAGGTACCCATTCTACCATCCCACAATCCTCTGTCAGTGGGATTACAGCAAAAGTGCGGATATACAACTTCCTCCTACGGCTTTCTGGGTATTTGGATAGTAGATGGTTGATCATTGCTGTGAACTCCATCATACGTGCATCCTTTCTAAGATCATCTTTTGGCTTACAAAGGAATGGATAGTCTGCACCATCGCTACCACGAAAGATAACCTAAGAAATTATAAAAAAATTCCTATTACAAGACCCAAAAAAGATAAGAATAAGGATTCCCAGGAAAAATGCCAGACCATTAGTCCAAAATTACGTACCTTTTTTGGTTTCTGGAGAGACGAAAGAATCTCTGCTTCGTCTGCTATGCCTGATATGGTAGGAAGATCAGCAGAGAAAAGATCACGTCCATGAAGTTCACTTCGACTTAAACCATGAACTGGTAAATTAACAGTAAGAGCTTGTTGGACAGGCATGATGACACCAACTGGCATCATTCTCTTCAATGTAGCAAAGTCAGATCCAATGTTGATCATGCGTGCTTTTGGATGTCCGCCATGGAAGCACAGTTTGATCAGGTGATCAATCAGGCAGGCAAATTCGATAAACAATTTGTCTTGGTTGCTCCCATGGCGAGACCCCTTTCTGGCAGATCGTAATATCTCAGCAGCTGCTTCACGCCTTGCAGATATTGTGGACTTTGATACACCAGCCATAATCCAAAGTGCCTGTTGTGGATATTCTTGTAAAACAGTAGTAATGATATGCTTAACCAACCTCACAACTTCTTCATTCTGGTGACAGATTCTCGACACCAACTGCGAGAGAGTGGTCAACCATTGATATGTTGGTAAATCCTTAAGGCACCCACGCATAATGCTCATAACCTTTAGGAATATAAACAAACACAAAATAAGAAAAATTAGAACAAAAGGTTGTGAGATGAACAAGAACAAGGTGAAAGAACATGGATATAAGTTCATACTCTGCCATGAACATTCTTGACTTCTTTATTGGAAGACAAACCTTCTCTGTGGTACTTGCTCCCAAATTCGAACCAGAGTGTTAATAACCTTGGCAAGGCCTGAAAAAGATGCTTATGACCTCTGTGAAGACCTTTTGCATAAAACAACAAGACATCAGGAAGATAAGACCACCATGGCTTCTCATCAGTTTGAGAATGCAAAATTCCACCACCAGAAGATGTAACCATGATTCTTGAACCAGAATGTCCATCCTTGAGTGCTTCTTGGTTCTCCTCCTGTCTTTTCTTAGCATCAACAAGTAAATCATCACAATACTTGGCCATGAAAAAATATCCTTTCTCCCATTTCGGTTGGAGTTCCCTCACTCTGGAATAAAGGCTTATCACATCTTCTTTCTGCTTTTGGCCAGTGTAATGAATCCATCTAGTGTAAAGCAGGATTGTTTTCGCAGCATCTTCACTTTCTTTTGATGGTTGAGTAGATGATATGGAAGGCAAGTTTGGTGGGAGAAGTGAAAAATTGGCAATGGATGAACTTGCTGCAGCACCCAGAATCTCAATGGGCATATTCAGAAGTGCTTGTTGGAGCTCAGCTATTGCACGATCAGTTTTCCTTGTACTCCAGAAAAGCTTTGATTTCTCAATATGGACATTAGGAGCACCTGAAGATTGTGCTTCCAAAATTGCCCGACTGGCAGTTTCATAGTGACCTGCACTACGACAAAGTTTTGCATATCGAAGCCAGCAGATACCAACCTCAGCACCAAGATTGCTGACACTGTATACCATCCTGCGTAAAGCTAATAAAGGCTCTCTGGCCCAAAGAGATGGTTGTGTATAATGTAAACGATCCTCCCACTCTTTAACAAGTTTCAGAAATTGAGGACAGTCAAGACTAAATGACCTTTCCAAGAATGAGTCCCCATTCAGGAGATTGTGAAAATCCTCTAGTTCCCTGAGCATATGAAGCTTTACAATAAATGGATAAGCACGTGTATAAGACTCCATTCCAGCTGCAGCTAGAGGAGCCAGCAATGCTTGCTTAGATTGTGCAATTCTCTCACAAACCAAGTATTGATCCTTTCTCATCATTGCCTGTAAAATCTTTGCAATGCCCATATCAAAAGAAGCATTACTCACAGGACCACTACAAATTGCACCTTCTTTATCAGCACCAGCAAGGTATTCATCCATCAAATCCCAGCGCCCAAGCCTCCAGGCTGCTTGCACACCTTGCATGAACCAAGTTTTCTTGTGCTGATGTAACCTGGAAATCAACCCATCCACATATGTGATCATTGCTTGCAAATGACACATGTTAAGCAGACAATTGAGAACTCCGGAATGCCTTGGAGCAGAGTTGGGTTCTGTCTGCAGTGCCTGCTCGCAGCACGTCAGTGCTTCAGCCCAGTTTCCTATCTTTTCATTAATTAAAAGTTGGTCATATAAACCTGATGATTTACGTAAATTTGCCAAACCAAAGAGACCATCAGGTTCATCTAACCCACTATATATTTCCATCAGAAATGAGATGTCATCATCCGCAAAGAGGCCACTAGTTTCTGCAGCTGGATTAAAGGACCCAGATTTTTCTCGGACATGTGATTCAAAATACAACAAGGACCGAGCATAAGCCTGGCAACGGAATGAAGCTTTGGCGAGTGTTACTTTTGGAATGGCAACCAAAAGTTCTGAAACGTTATTAAATTGTATATTTAGTTGACCAATATGAGGTGCAGGTTCAGTCATTTGATGACTGGTTGTCTTTGACAATTGCCTAGTGGACTGTGAAAGCGTAATTTCTTGTTTAAGATCATCCACCCACTGACCAAGATTATCAAGTAATGTGAATATGGCTTGAATGCATACTTCACGCTGTCCTCCAGCAGTTCCATGAACTGCTGCCCCACTGCTCTCTGATGCTGCAGCATCGAGAACAGATAGTATCTCTTCTGTGATGCCTTGGCATGCTTCTGCTGTACCATGACATAGAGCATTCAGCACTAAATATGGGAGCAAATAGAAAGCTGTTTCCATGTCATGTCTCACTATTCCCCGGCATGCACTAAAAATGTTAGCTCTCGAACCATTTGCTTGTAACATCAGTTTCCTAATCCAGGAATATATCCATCTTCTGAGTGACATAGAAGGTCGATAGATTGGACCAGCCACTACTGATTCTGTCACACTCTGCAGCTGAAATTTGGAAGTTAAACATGGTGCAATTATTTCTTTAACATAATTAGAGAACCGGGCCCATAGTCTCTTCCCTCTCTCATTTATTTCATGATTAGCTATGCTAGTTCCCTTAAGTGAGTTTTCCTGAGACTCTCGACCTTTTGAATGCTGAGAAGTTGATGATATGTCTGACCCATCTAATGATGCCTGACAACCAGCAAGCTTTAGGAGTTCCTGAATGGCCAATGCAGCAGAATCTTGAACTATAGTGTCAGAAGCAGCCCTGAAAACCCTAGTAAGATGCTCATGAATCAACTCAAAAATAAGATCATCATCAGAGCATTCAATCTTGAAACGTGGACAGGATGCCGTTTTAAATTTGGCAGGATCTACTGCACCCACCGCACCAAGACAATCTGCAGAAACCAACTTCAGTCGCTGGCCCACATGAGTCCGTGATTCTTCTGCGCATCCCTTTAGCAGTGAGGTAATTAATGAACTCAGAATGTCCAAATCAGCACTAGATTCACCCAATATCAGATCTATAACATCCTTTCCTTTTGCACTCAAGAACTTACTCAATTCACAGGCCACCATATACCTTACGTTCAAACTTTCATGATTTAAACCATCAACAGAATGTCTTAGGTGATCCCTCAAACTCATAGAACCACGGGCCTCTTCAATAACTTTATTGACCTTGGCAAGCATAGGGATGCTTGGCAAGAGTGGAAGTTCTCGAATATTATGTGCCAACAGTATCTTATTCTCAACCACTAGTTCCTCAAAAATGTTGACTACCTTGTCAAGATGTAAAGAAGGATTTTCTTTGTACCTCTCAAGGCAAGGAATAAGAGCAGCAAAAACTTGAGAAGCAACATGTTTAAGGCTTGATGGTGACACCTTTGATAGTTGAGTAATAAAAAAGTGCCACACTTCAAGACTCTCGTTTTGAAGTGATTCCTTCTCTACTGCATGCATGAGGAGCACAATAATTTTGGGTACATAAGTACCAAGATGGGTACCAATCATTTCAATTAATTTCCCTATACATTTCAAGGCTTGTTTTTGTAACATAAAGTCCTCAACACGAAGCATCTTTCGGTCAATGCTGTTAAGGAGACCAACAAAATGATTACGCAAAAAACCTGGAAGATCATCGGAACCAGTAACAATACGAGCAACCTCTTGAACCATCTGTGGAACTCTCGCCATCCTGAGAGAGAAAAGAAGTGTGATGAGAAACATGTCGCAACAAATTTAATCTACAGAAATTAAGATTAGTCTATGAGCATATTATACCTTCTACTGCTTTCAGCAGAGTCTGTATCTCCAAGAAATCGTACAAGTTCATCAAGAAGTGCAGGTAAAACAGCCGCAAATATTTCTCCTGTCCCAGATCCACTTTGCATTTCATAAAACTGCAGAGCAGAAACCAATTCCTTGCCATCTGCTTGGAGAAGAACGTAAGCTAGCACTTTGTGGCACCACTCCAAAAGCAACAGGGGTAACTCAGTGTTCAGTTGATTAGCAAGCTCATGCAAAATATTAACGACTTCATTGTTATCCTGTTGAGAAATTACCAGCCTCGGGAGCACAATTGGCACCATTCTTTGAATAAGATCTACAAGTTCAATACCTAAAACACTCTCAGCAAACTCTTTGATCATTGTTGGACGGGTCACTAGTCTGGTACATAGATATTCAAAAACCCCATCCCTGATATCAGTGAACTTGGAAAAGATTGCAACAATTCCTCCTTTGAACTGTACATGGCATGACTTTTTAATAAGTCTGGATGCAGTCACTCTCACTGCAATATGCTGGTTATCAAGTTGATCAATCAACAGGACAAGAGAAAAAAAGAAAAGCTGTCCATGGATGTCAACCGCACTCAAAATCCTTGATGTACATTGCAATATAGTCTCAACAATTAGAGGATCTTCAGTTGCTACAAAAGCATGCTTTATTTTGTCAAGAAACATTTGTTCACTTGTCTTCCCACATGCAGCTCCATCCACAAACAAACTATTTGATAGACGGCCATCTAAGAACCAATGGATACTTGAGCAGAATGACTGGCGAACTGTCCTTTTGTTATGAAGAAGCAAACGATCAATAGCATGGATCCATTGAGAACTTGTACTAACCAGCCAATCTTCAGATACATGCATGAGAATACGAGACAACACCTCCACACAGGCAACTTGGACAACCTCTGATGATCCATCAAGGAGGAACTTTAAAATGAGGCCATGCAAACCATTGAAATCAAAAACCAAGACAGACTTTTCTCTTGCAGCATGAAACAGGACTGTATTTTTAGAAGCCTCCTCTTTTGGCTTCTTGGCTTCCTTGTCACAGGTAGGACACCAAAAACCTTTCATGATAACCTCTGCAGTATTGACACACTTCATCTTGCCGACTTCCATATATAATTTACAGTTGCTTTTAATAACATCTTCAAAGCAGCCCAATAGGCAGGATAAATAGCCAATGCAACGAACAACCATTTCTTTAACTTGTTCACATTTATCTTGGGCTAAACTTCTGACAGTCAAGAGAAAATATGTAACTACAGTAGAGCTAGAATATGTTTCTGTGTCAAGATGAAAAGGGCACATGCAGATGAGAGTTGAAGATGTGAATAAATTATCATGTATTTCCAATTAAGCATCCAAAACACAATTGAATGAATATATTGAGATATCAATCATAAGAACAGCTATGTTAATACAAGATACAAATGACAGATCTACCAATGCTTGCCGAGGTGAACTACTTTGAGAAGCCCCAACAGCCAGAAGGAATGCCTCCAACTATCTGTTGGTTATAATCCTAACGGCTAGTTTTTGGTTATTCCAAAAGATGATCATTACCGAATAAAGGAGTACCTTAAAACCTTAAAACCAACAACAAATGCTAAAACACATAACATTAATCACACTTTTTAGTACACCTTGAATACTTCCAAAAAATACACAAATTTTACAGAATTATAACAATTTTAGGTCAGAAGCATGATATTCATAAGATCAACAAGATTAGCACTCGAAATGTAACCCTTTTAGTACCTTCACAAGTAAATCATATTAGCTAGCTACAGACTTCAGATAGAGAGTACTGGGTGCATCAGGATGCCTGAGAACTAACAGTTGGTATCTTATATAGCTCCTTGAAACCTCTAAACATGAATGTCAACTGAATACATAGGTAAAACACTTGCAGTGCGTGGGAAAGAGATTTTCATCTCATACAGGGAATTTGTAGAAAACTGCACATACAAAAAGCAGTCTCAGGAGACAGATGAAAATGCTGGATTGTGTCACTTTACCACTACCTCAGGTCCTTGACTGGAAATGGTTCAGCGAAATCCAGTAAGGAATGTTTTTATTAGCTAAAAAATTTCATAGACAAGACAAAACTAGGGACACAAAACACAATTCAGAAACAAAAGAAAGTCCCAGTACATGACAGCTTAAGTGCATTTTCTCATATCAATATGACATTGGGAAAATGATCATAATCTTTTGTTTTAACTTAAGAACATAAGCTATATGAATAAATGAATTACAAAAGAAGCATTAACAACATGATAGGAACCTAGTTATGCATACTGAGAAGGAAATTTTTGCTAGAAGATCTATGTAAACAAGAAACAAGCCAAGACACTTCGATTAAAAGAAAATATGGACCTGAAAAATTTAATACCACTTACTCCATTTTCTCAGATGTGTATGCTACCACACTTGGACCAGAAAAGAAAAGCATCAGCGGCACAGAGACGATGGCTTCAATTCTGACATCTTCAGATTCATCACCAAGAGCCATATCCAGAATCTTTAGAATATCATCAGTTCCCATTTTGTTGCCAATCTTGTACAGAATTTGAACAGAGAGGCATTTTGTCCGTTGAATAAAATGAACTTGACCATCTGAAAAAGAATGAGTCCACGGCAGTACAAGAATTGATGACATATCCATATTGTTGAACAGGTTTTCAAGGGCAAGATGTCTTCCAGCTCCAGGACCATCATTTGAATCCTTGGGGTTCTGCTTTTTCATACAATCTGGAGGAGAACAAAACAAGTAGACATCACCACATCAGACAGGACAATCATAAAAACCCATATGCATACAGTAACATGTGAACTGCTAGCTCCTAGATTGTAGGTGATTGCGCACTCACACTTCTTGCTTACTTTGCAAAATCAATATGTTGTCAACTGCTTCAAGATAGAGGGACAGATCAAACTTGATCAAATTTTCTTTTGCTGCCTGAAAGTAAAAAATGAAGATACATGTAAAGAGAAAAAAAATATCATATAAATAAACATCTTCAAAGAAGACAACTTTCTAACCTGCTCAGCGATAAAGGGAATCCAGGCATGAACTTGCTGGAACAAGCGAATGGATAAATTGGTAACTGGATAATTGCAAAATACATTTGACAGCATGCTTAGAGCAGCTAATGCAGTTTGAGGTGATGTAAATTCAGACATGGTAACACCAGGTGTCAGAAGTTCTACAAAATCCACAAGCAGATGCTGGAAATGGTCAGCATATAACTCTTCATCAAGTTTGCATCTAAAAGGAAGTGAATTTTGTAGGAAATTTTCAACCACAACCAAAGAAGTGGGTGGTTCTTTATTAACATTATGACCAGTGGCATTTGCTTCCACATGCATTTTCCTCCTTTTCCTCTTTAAACTTTCTGCAGTTTGAACCATTCTCTTGTTCCCTGTTGAAGAAATATGCAACTCTTTGCAAGTCGAATCCCCAGAGAAACTAGGTCCGTCATCAAGAGCTTCCCCTTCAATGCCACAAATACCAAGAACATCAATAGCTTTCACGATGCAATCAACCAATAGCAAGCATGGTTTTGGGGAGCACAATAATGTAATAAGGCATTCAGGCTTCCAGATATGTGGAGGGCACACATTAACCACACACATGTATGCATTGCATATTGCAACCTGCAAGATAGCAAACTATTACATTTCTAAAGCAAGTGCCAAGTTGTGAGTATAGCAAGAAACAAACAACTTATAAAATTTCTCAAAAATAAATATAAATAACAAGAGTTTCACCCTCAGATCCTGGCTTTCTGTATGCTGCAGTACTTGAGGGAAAACGTCAACCAAATATTCGGCTGTAGATTGAACAACCTCAGTCGGGCACCCAGAGTACAAAGAGAGGAGGCATGCACCAACACATGAATCATATTGAAGATTTCTGCAACATATGCATTAGAAAAGGAAGCAAATTGAGAAAGTTTTGCAAACCACAGTAAATTAAAGACCCTAACTGTAAATAGAATCAAACTCAACGTATGAAGATTACAGCTCCATACGTTATAGCTTCCAGACAGCAACTACCATGTGCAGTAAGGATCTCTACAGTCCATACAATTCAACTTGCCTGGACAACCTCACCAGCCATGTTTCCATTTCCACCCTTACCGACAGACAGCCTTTGGGCATCTCAAGCCCCTGTTTTAGGTTACCAGGTTAAGAATTTAAGACACATAATACCACTATGGTCACCACCCATGCGGAAACCGAAAAAAACCAAAATGCTGTCAAGACACTTCCACATAATAATGTGGAAAGATCAACAACGAGTTAATTTTCTTTCTACAAAACTAACCAAAAAAAAATCTAGAAAACTAACAAACAAGTTTACTGTTTACCTCTGATACTGATAGAAAGCAAAGAGTAACTGTGCTTACCAAATGAACCAACTTGTCTATTCTAACTTAAAACATTTTAACCAAGCATTAGCAAATGCTGAATAGGATACCCATTCTGAAGAACAGAAGGAGCCAGAAGTGGTTGAATGCAGCTTTAAGAACATTAAACCATACCTGAATTTTGACCACGTTGCCTCTGCCGGACTTAAGATGGATAGAATTGAGAGAATAAGCTCTTCACTAGGAACGATTTCTGCATCCAATATTGTCGTTGCAATACGTGCAAATTCAAATAATGCCTTTTGGAAAACAATAAAAAACTTATTATCAGTGACCTTGATAATGTGTGTTTCAGGAGTAGTTCCATAGTAGTGACACTTACCATCTGCAATGCAGCATCCCCATAACATATAAGAGAACAAGCATTAAACATGAAGGAGGACCCAATAAGTCCTTCAACATGAAGCGTGCCATCAATTAAGCATCTAGTTATTATCTTGATGACACAAGAAGCAAAAGGCTGCCACCGTGGTTCATCAGTCACATTAACTAGGATACCAGGTCCATCTGCAGGTTTGCAAGACGGTGGTATGTCACAGAAAAGATCCGTAGCACCAGAAATGGCAGAAAATGACTCACTGAAACATTTTACTGACACAGTGGAAGAAGTTGTGAAGCTAGTTTTTTCAGCATAAAATGATGCTACAGACTTCAAATCTGCAATGAATAAACAAAAAAAATAAGAAGCAATTTCTGAAAGAAATGCAATCTCTAAATTTCAATCTTTACATTAATTGGTGCATTCTATTAGCCTCACGACCGATTAATACATTTGTACCTTCAATTGCCAATATGGCGTCTAAGAAAAATTGTCGAAACACTTCACGATCTCCACAACGTAGAAGAGACAAAAGAGATGAAGCAGTCTCAAAAATTACACCGTGATGGCAACTAGAAATTTGAACAAGTACAATTCATATATTAGTAACTATGAAATAAGGCATACAGAACCAATAACAAGGAGAAAACTTATCAACTACAAAATAGCAGTATGCCTAAAGCATATCTCAGGCAAGAAGTTCAACCAATACCTTTACAGCTAGAAATACATGGAAGGTCTAAGTAGTAAAAAAGTGTTAGCAACACCTAGTTGAAGATAATTGTAAAATACAAGAGTAACAGGCCTAGGCATGATCCAAACATAAGCTTAAAACAATCAAACAAAAAATTGCACTACTAGATTAAAAAAAGTAAATGCAATTATGCCTGAAACCTCATTCTTGGCAATGGAAACTCACGATAAATCAAGTCTATTACTTCTTCAGGAAAATCGCAGGAAATAAAAGGCAAATCAGTAAAGCATAAACAAACATCTAATATATAGATGCTGTAGATTAGAAACTTACAAATAGGAATATTAAACAAAATGGTCCTTAAAAGCTTAGTGTTGTAGTTTCGTTTTATGGCACTGTGAAAACTTAGATTGTTTGGTGACAACCTTTTAACTTAGTTTTGACCGTAGAAAATCAAAACACTCGGTTCGGAGATGAAAAAGCTACCTTCATTCAGCTTTTCAAGATGGCGGCGTTTTATCGGAGTTATTATCTATTGGAAATAGTTTTTGAACATCGACGATCGTAAAGACACTTGTGACGTGGTGCTAAACAGAGAAAGGGACCAAGGCGGCTTCCATCAAGAACAATAATAAACAAAGAAAGCTATCAAAAGAACTTCAATCAAGAAAGCATCAATTGCAGAATCGCATGCTGGAGCGCAATCGTCCAACGACGAAGCATCACGCACTCTCAAAATTAATAGTATTCACAACACGCAGATGGCTCCACCTGTTTGTTTTTCTTTTCGAGAACTAGAATTTCAGAATACATAATGCGAACAATCCAGTAGAACGGCGGAAGCAGCGACCACGAAGATGTACCTGAAAGCGGGCTCGGCGAAAAACGGCAGGATCCGACCGATAATCGGAAGAGTGTGGGACGGTTTTCCGTTGTAGAAGACGCCCGGGTAGTTCCGCGCCGTGTGCGTCAATAGCTTCAGTATGGCGATTATTTCTCTCTCCTTCCCTAAAGCGACAGAAACAGAAAACGATGGCGAAATAACGTGAGGCAAGACAAGAAAGGAACCTAGAGCAAGAGAAAAGAGGAAGTGGGAGACCAGAACCTGGGGAAGACGGGGAGACGTAGGAGCGGAGGAGGGTCGGGAGAACGGATCGGAACCTCGTCTCCAAGGGATCGAGGTCGGGCTGGGACTGCGACGAAGACGACGGAGTGGAGGAGGACGACGCAGCCACGTTCTTGCAGGCGATGCGCTCGCCGAGATCCTGCAGTAGTCCACAGAGCTCCGCCATGGGCGACCTCTCTCTCTCTTCTCTCCCGCGTCGGGCAATCGCGCGCGCTGCTTCCCGCGTCCCAGATAAGAACGTCACTCGAGACGCGACGCTACCCGAGGCGCGAAGTCGCTCCCCTTTTCTTTTCAAATTCGTCCGTGACCCAAAATGATTTACGAATTCCGCTCGTATCTTACCGCGATTGACAAATACGTGCCTGAATTTTTTTTATTTTTCAAAATGAGACCATCCTGGTTGGCTCCATTTTAAGCTCTTTGATTTTATCGGATTTAGATTCGAACGGATTTTAGAACCTCGGATCTGAGATTGGAGGTTCTAAAATCTTAAATTTTGAAATCCCTTGTTACTCCCTCGGCCTTCTCTCTCTTCTTCTTCTCTCCTGAATCTGAAATCTTTATTTCCCAAATCACTCTCTTCTTGTTCCAAAGAATATGTTGTGATTATCAACAATATATTGTTATTGGATTTACTAACAACACTCATATCTTATTATGTTTGGTGAAACATATCAATGTGGTGTTCTTCAGCTCTTCGTTTTAAGAACATGAATTTCAAAAACACAACATTCTTATTGTTAAACATCCTTGGAGATCCAAGTCAGATCCAGGCACTTAAGATCTAGGTCAGCATGATTTGGGCTGAATTTAAATAATGAAATTTGTTCATTATAGTCATACCATACGAATAATGCCAAACGTAAAACATATTCTTAAAGTACCCAAAACCAATTGCAATTTATGCACATTACTTTCAGGAAAAGAAAAGAGAAGAAAAGAACGATAATGGCGCGTCGAGCAGTGAAATTTAACAACTTAAAAATTTCATACATCATGGGACAAGATTTTACAACTTGCAAAATTTTATAAATTTCAGATCATAGAGTATTTTATCACTATGAAATCTCATTTAACAGACTAATAGGGGTGCAAATAGGGAAGTAGTAAAGAGGTTACACGATATTGATTCGATTAACACTGACTCGATTTGGAACCTTTTATCTGGATCTTAAAAAAAAACTGAATTGGATGAAGTCGAATTCGCATTCAGTAGATACTTTCACAACCAATTGAATTTGAATTTAGTATTCGACTGCAATCGCATACAGATCTCATCCGATTAGTATTCAATTTTGCAAAAAAACACGTTTGGGTCTAAATCTAAATCCATATATAAAATTAAATAGAATTGAAGATCAGATCAAACCATTTTAACGTGGTTCTATTGCAAATAAAAAAAAAGTGATATTAGTATATATAAACATCAGCAGATCATATCATCAGTTGCATATGCGAGAGAGAAGAGAGGATGATGGACTCCCCTTTCCGGCGACTAAGCCTAGCGACCAAGGAAGTTTCAGGCGTGTTAGATGTCGACAATGTCTCCTTCTCTGAGCCCTGCCGCCATTGCGTCACCAAGAAACGCCATTGCCTGCACGGTTGCTGCGGTCAGCGGAAGAAGCTCCACCTGATGACCCTTACGCCAATGCTACATCCGCCGAGGGAGCCTCTACAGAGGTCGCTATCTTTTCCGGTCTGGTATGCATCGCCGCCGGAGGAGAACCCAACCATCTTACGGGCGCAGAGCGATCTTCTCACGGTGGGACGAGTGACTGATGTCTTGGCCACCGAAACACACGTCATGGAAGCAAAAGACAGTAAGGGTGAGCCGGCGTCACCGCAGGTCGGAACGACGCCGACGCCGACTTCATCATCGGATGTTCTAGGCAGGAAAGAGGTGAGACAGCCCTGTATTTGGTTTCTTCTTTGTCGAACCGGTCGTCCTTTCACCTTCTTTGTTAGTTTCTTATCTTGAAAACGGTGTGCAATTTGCAGATGCAGCACAGGAAGGTGGGACCGTCAAGAACGAGAAGAAGGCTCTTGATGCAAGAGGTCGAAAAGGTGAAGAAGGAAGGCGGACAGAATGTCTCGCCCACGGAAAAGAATGTGCAGCTGCAGAGGACGAATCTTGGATTGAAGGAAGATGAAAATGGAGAAAATAATACCGGGAGACTAACGCCTCCGTCGGTGTCTCGGTCATCCCAGGTAAAGCATAGAGAGAGAGAGAAGATTCTTGGTTGGTGCTTACTTAGTGCATGCTTAATTCAGATTCTTCTTCTGTTTGATAGACTTGGAAAACACCAATACTTCCAACGATGAACACGATGTCTCCGCCCAACTTCTTGGTCGAGAGACGGCCGGAGGATAGCAGCAGAATCGGAATTCAGCTTCCTGTTGATGAAGAAACATCATCGAACCAAGACAATGACTCCCAACCGACAGCATCCAAGGCTGCAACTTCCGACACTGATGGCGAGAATTATCAGAAGGTAAGGAGAAACGGCTGCCCGTAGCACCACAAATTCACAGATGCTAATCGGTATGATATAGTTATAATATGTGTAGCGCGCGTGTGCATTGCTGAGGGAGATGGACGGAAAGCTCCACCAACTGGGGAAGATGATGGAGGAACTTGCCCTCAGAAACGATGCCAACATCTGTACAGCCGATGGGCAGCCATCCTGCCATCATAGGCGGGCGATGGCGGATGAAGCTACCATTGATTCCGCCATTGCTACCTCATCGAAGCAAGCCATGTCTGGGGAGAATCAGGAGCTTAAGCCCTCTTACTTTGTCTGCCCCTGCCCCAAATGCAACAAGTTTTACTCTGCCTAGCATGTGGGAAAACTTAGTTCTTTTTTCTCCTTGTAAATGTTTTTTTGTTCTTCGAGTGTAAGAGATCGTCCATTATTGCTTTGTATTCATCTTGCAAAAGAATTTACCACTTACAGAAAAGAGAAACACAGTATTTTAAACTTTAATATATATATCTTTTTTGGGAGGTTGATCAAGAAGCAAATGAGCACATGCCCTAGGATAATGAAGATATTGATGTTGAGGCAAATTAAAAACTAATAAAATCATAAAGCGCGACCATTCTTGTAATGTGATCAGTAAGGTAAGGACCATTTCAATAAAATTCCATCTCTTGATAGTGAACTAAGTTGCAGCAGAAATGGCGAGGTAGAGATAGACCAAGGTTCGAAAACCGGTGCATGAGTAATTTTTAGGTTAATGGAATGGATAAAACAATGACTACATCATTGGGATGCCATATGGTAGGCTCTTGTGCACTTCAATCATAAGGTTATTAAATTTACCCCATCAATAGTTCAGCTACAAACTCCTAAACATCCTCAAAGATTCTTATGAAGTGAAATTTATAATGGCATATGAGATACAACAACAAGCAATAAGATCATTAGTGTTGTCAATGCCGGTGTGATACATGTGAAACTGTAGTAGAAGGGAAAAAGGGTTTCCAGGGCTTCTTAATCCCATAGTTTAAGTTCAAGCTGTTCAATGACATCAAATTAAATTATGTGTCATCTGCATGTTTCCTGAAAGACGGAAAAACTACTATAAAATGGCATTGGTTATCTGATATATTAGCTCAATGTTGGTGAATTGTCTGTTCAATATCTACCTCTTCATCATGCATCAGTTTATGAACAATGCATCAGTTGTATCAAATTGGGTTTCTTCTTCTCATTCGTTGAATAATGAAAAAGATAAGTTAAGCCATATTTTTATCAGCCTGAGATTTCTTACATATGACGGCCAAACGAGAGGAACAAAGATCAATATTGAACGACCTCATACACCGACGAATAAAAGAATTTATAAAAGGAGAAAAAGGAATAAGATTTCCACGACGACAAGTTAGGAAGAATAAAGTTTGTAGCATCTGCTGCATGGGCTAGTTCGCTTCTGCGGACCGCAGCAACCGTGCAGGCAATGGCGCTTATTGGTAACGCAATGTCCGCACGGCTCAGAGAAGGAGACGTAGTCGACATCTAGCACGGCTGAATCTTCTTTGGGTCTCGGCTTCCTTGCCGAAAAGGGGACTCCATACTCTCTGTCTCAATCTCTCTCTCTCTCTCTCAAATATGCAAGTCTGCAACTGCAGATATAATCTATACATATTTATAGATGCTAACATCACTTTTTTTTAAAAAAGATGACAATAAAACAAAGATAAAATGGTTCGTTCGGATCCTCGATTCTATTTAAATGGATTTGGAATTAGTTTTGGACTCAAACGTTAATTTTTCTAGTGCTGAATACGTCATCGGGTCAGATCTGTATGCCATTTCAGTCTAATACTAAATTCAAATTCGAATTAGACGTAATTGAATTTATAATCTTATCAGATGTAGTTACTGCTTCTCTATTTACGTCCCTCATAATTAAATGAGATTTCATAGTGATAATGTCCTCTACGATCTGAAATTTATAAAATTGTGTAAGTTCTGAAACCTTGTCCCTTGAAGTATAAAATTTTGTAACTATTTGATCTACCATCTTCTTTCTTCCTCCTTTTTTTTTCTTGAAAACTATGGACATAAAAAACAGTTGATTAAAGAATAACTGGAAGATGAGGCCATTTTTTATCTTTAAAAGATCTGGTTATGTACTAAAATCAGATTTCTGGATCATCTTGACGTTACCCAAAGAAAATTGTCCTACACTTGCTCACAATTGTCAGACTAATTTTGTGACACTAATGTTGAGGTACAAGGGAAAATGAAACCTTCCTCTCTTTCCCGAAGTCGAGGGCTAATTCAGGAGGACCTTGATGATCTCATAACTCAAACACCTTTTCAACTTAGGTGTCCAACATGAGTGCCACCTTTTGCAGTTAAAGAAGCATAGCATGAGGCTTGAACATCCGCAGTTGCGCTACATCCCTCCAAGCATCAACTGAATCTTTATAATATGACTTTAATATAAACCGGCTCAAAGATGCATAAAATAAAATCCAAGAAGGTATCAACAGCGAGCAAATAGCACTAGCAGAAGCAACTAGACAGTCCCAACAACAAAAAAATAAGAAGAATCCAACATCTTTACTGTGTAACTTAAAGAACATGGACAGCAAGAGGAAATGCATGCGTTAAAATTCTTAGTCTGCCTTGAAGTCGCAAGTTTGCAAACAAGCCTTGGAAATGCTACAAGAGAAAACATTACAGCAGATATCTATATTAGGTCTGAGTTTGCAGTCACTTCTCATATCGGCGTCCATTATTTCTGTCAGGACTTCCACAAGGAGAGTAAGGAAGTGACCGCGAGCGTTCCCTTCTAGAGCGACCACCATAAGGTGATCTTCGAGGCGAGTAATCACGGCCACCTCTGTAAGGGGATCGCCTCGGTGAGCGCCTGTAGCCACCACCTCTGTACTGTAGTCGTCCCGAAAGCCTCCACGGGCTCTACTACCACGGTCATATCGATAGCCTGCCAATCAGACAACTCACTATCGAGCTAATATGCTCATAGAAAAGAAAAATATCAGAATATCTAACGATGAACTTACTGGACTCCCGCGTGCTCTTTACGCCCAGATAATTCCCAGGAGTTGGCGTCCGAGGCCGACGTCTTCTTGACTGAAAGATAAACGAGAAACAACACGTCACGGCTTTCACTTAGGAAAGCTCCCACCAACAAAGATGTATAGAAAAATCAGAGACATACACACACACATTATGACTATTATGTGCCCAGCTTTTGAACACACACACACAAAATAACATCAAGCAAACAAATATATATATTCATTGTTTACATTCTTCAATATAAATTAATATACAGAAAATACCAAAATAGACACAAAAAGTATCAAATACTTGTTGACACAGGTGTGCTCCCCCTTTTAGGAAAGTCCGTGTGACATAGCTAGTGTGAAACTATCAAACCCCAGCTATGGTGCCAAACATATTCTTCCAGAATGAATAGTGAAAATACTCATAACGATGAAAACAACAATGTGTCACGTGAAAGCAATTTATTTCAAATATCACTCCTGCTACTGGCGCTATGCTATGGTTAATAATTTACCACGCTCAAATTCAGCACAATGTGATTTCTAAAAGTCTCGTGGCTTTAAGTTAACAAGCCTAGGAGAGTACCTTTAACAAATATAACTAAGAAAGTAAACTCAACAAATACTGGTAGCACACATTATGTGGATCAGATTTACTACAGTAAAGTCGTGGTAAATTCATGTGTGTGTGTGCGAGAGAGTGAGGATCCTAATCCTGAAAGCACTGTCCAATAGAAAACTAATGGCACCAGTTGATAAATAAACATGGTATGAATTATTAACATGTTACTGTCACAGCACGGATATAATCAAAGAATAAAAACTCTTTACCGGCATACGGTTGTCAAAGTTCATCTCCTGTATATCAGCAATACCTTCGCCTTCAACATCTATAATCTCCTGCATGAAACAAGTAAATAAATGAAAGGTGACTAGCATCAAAAGGCAAGACAGCAGACTGATGACATCACATCGAAATATAATACCAGCAAAGCCATTGTATTGTTAAGACAAAAATGCAACATGACAGAACAAGGAACGAGACAAAAAGACTAACTGAAGTGAAAAGAGCTTCAGGTGCTTGGAAACGTTCTGTACCAACTTTTATGACCCTTCCATCTGGAAGCTGTTACAGAATAAAATTACAGAACTTCAGAAGAATATAACAAATGCCTCAACATGTTGTCTAGAGACAAATAGAATATATGCATCAATAGTTCAGTAAAATTGAAGCTAGAGGAAGAACAAGGATGGTAGTGAGAAACAAAGGAGAGCATCTTAGAAGGCAGATGTATAGAGATGCATGTCCAGACAAAATCAACGGTTATCTTTATTTTGGTCATTATTTAGGACATACAACAAAGACGGATAACCAAAAACCATTAGGTCAGAATGATTAGAGCTCAATGTAAATAATGAAATTCGTTCATTATAGTCTTTCCATACGAATAATGCCAAATATAAAAAATTTATTCGTAGAGTTCCCAAAATCAACTGCAATTTATGCACAGTACTTTCAGGAAAAGACAAGAACGACAATGGCACGTCGACCAGTGGAACTTAACAACTTACAAAATTTCATACATCAAGGGACAAGATTTCACAACTTGCAAAATTTTATATATTTCAGATCATAGAGTATTTTATCACTATGAAATCGCATTTAACTATTTGGGGTGTAAATAGGGACGTAGTAAAGGGGTCCCATGATATTGATTCGATTAACATTGACTCGATTTGGAACCTTTTAGCTGGATCTTAAAAAAAAATTGAATTCGATGAAGTCGAATTCGCATTCAGTAGATACTTTCATAACCAGTTGAATTTGACTAGAGTATTCGACTGCAATAGCATACAATTTGAATTTAGTATTTTGCAAAAAACACGTTTGGGTCTAAATCTAAATCCATATATAAATTAAATAGAATTGAAGATCCGATCGAACCATTTTAGAGTGGTTTCATTGCAAAATTAAAAAAAAAAAGTGATATTAGAATATAAACATCAGCAGATCATATCATATGAGAGAGAGAGAGAGAATGGACTCCCCTTTCCGGCGACTGTGGCTAGAGACCAAAGAAGTTTCAGGCGTGTTAGATGTCGACAATGTCTCCTTCTCTGAGCCCTGCCGCCATTGCGTCACCAAGAAACGCCATTGCCTGCACGGTTGCTGCGGTCAGCGGAAGAAGCTCCACCTGATGACCCTTACGCCAATGCTACATCCGCCGAGGGAGCCTCTACAGAGGTCGCTATCTTTTCCGGTCTGGTATGCATCGCCGGCGGAGGAGAACCCAACCATCTTACGGACGCAGAGCGGTCTTCTCACGGTGGGACGAGTGAATGATGTCTTGGGCACTGAAACACATCATGGAAGAAAAAGACAGTAAGGGCGAGCCGGCGTCACCGCAGGTCGGAACGACGGCGACGCTATCTCGAGGCAGGAAAGAGGTGAGGCAGCCCTGTATTTGGTTTCTTCTTTGTCGAACCAGTCGTCCTTTCACCTTCTTTGTTAGTTTCTTATCTTGAAAACGGTGTGCACTTTGCAGATGCACCACAGGAAGGTGGGACCGTCAAGAACGAGAAGAAGGCTCTTGATGCAAGAGGTCGAAAAGGTGAAGAAGGAAGGCGGACAGAATGTCTCGCCCACGGAAAAGAATGTGCAGCTGCAGAGGACGAATCTTGGCTTGAAGGAAGATGAAAATGGAGAAAATAATCCTGAGAGACAAACGCCTCCGTCGGTGTCTCAGTCTTCCCAGGTAGCGCATAGAGAGTGAGAGAAGATTCTTGGTTGGTGCTTAGTTAGTGCATGCTTACACCTGTTTCTTCTGCTGTTTGATAGGCTTGGAAAACGCCAACACTTCCATCGATGAACACCATGTCTCCGCGCAACTTCTTGGTCGGGACACGGCCGGAGGATATCACTAGAATCGGAATCCAGCTTCCTGCTGATGAAGGAACGTCATCGGACCAAGGCAATGACTCCCAACCGACGGCATCCAAGCCTGCAACTTCCGACACTGATGGCGAGAATTACCAGAAGGTAACGAGAAACGGCTGCCCGTAGCTCCATAAATTCATAAATGCAATCGGTTTGATATAGTTTTAATATATGTAGCGCGCGTGTTAATTGCAGAGGGAGATCGACGGAAAGCTCCTCCAACTGGGGAAGATGATGGAGGAACTTGCCCTCCGAAACGATGCCAACATCTCTACAGCCGATGGGCAGCCATCATGCCATTATAGGCCGGCGATGGCGGATGAAGGTGCAACGGCAGCTTTGCGACCACCATCTGCCATTGATTCTGTCATTGCTAT
Organism: Nymphaea colorata; assembly: GCF_008831285.2. Classification (NCBI taxonomy): domain Eukaryota; kingdom Viridiplantae; phylum Streptophyta; class Magnoliopsida; order Nymphaeales; family Nymphaeaceae; genus Nymphaea; species Nymphaea colorata. The sequence continues at coordinate 19,067,187 of NC_045139.1, forward strand.
GTCATCGAGGGAAGCCATGTCTGGAGAGAATCAGGAGCTTGAGCCCTCTTACTTTGTCTGCGGCTGCCCCAAATGCTACAAGTATTACCCTGCTTAGCATGTTGGAAAACTTAGTTCCTTCTTCTCCTTGCAAATGTTCTTTTGTTCCTCGAGTGTAAGAGATCGTCCACTATTGCTTTGTATTCATCTAGTTTAGTCACAAATCTCAGGCTGATAACAATATGTTCTGTTTACCATTATTCAGTGAATGAGAAAAGAACCCCTATTTGATGCAACTGGTGCATTCCAAATTCTCCACGTCATCTTGCAAAAGAGTTTACCACTTTTACAGAAAAGAGAAATACAGTATTTTAAACTTTTATATATATATATATATATATATATATATATATATATATATATATTGTGGTTGATCAAGATGCAAATGAGCAGATGCCCTAGGATAATGAAGATCTTGACGTTGGGGCAAATTAAAACTAATAAAGCGCGACCATTCTTGTAATGTGATCAGTAAGGTAAGGACCATTTCAATAAATTTCCATCTCTTGAGAGTGAACTAAGTTGCAGCAGAAATGGCGAGGTAGGGACAGACCAAGGTTCGAAAACCGGTGCATGAGTAATTTTTAGGTTAATGAAATGAATAAAACAATGACTACATCATTGGGATGCCATATGGGTAGACCCTTGTGCACTTAAATAATAAGCTTAATAAATTTACCCCATCAATGGTTCAGCTAGAAACTCCTTAACGTCCTCAAGATTATTGTGAAGTGAGTGAAATCTATAATGGCATATGAGATACAACAATAAGCGATAAGTTCATTAGTGTTGTCAATTCCGGCGCGATACATGCTAAACTGTAGTAGAAGGGAAAAAAGGTTTCCAGGGCTTCTTAATCCCATAGTTTAAGTTCAGGCTGTTCAATGACATCAAATTAAATTATGTGTCATCTACATGTTTCCTGAAAGACGAAAAAACTACTTTACAATGGCATTGTTCGTCTGATATATTAACTCAATGTTGGTGAGTTGTCTGTTCAATATCTACCTCTTCATCATGCACCAGTTTCTGAACAATGCATCAGTTGTATCAAATTGGGTTTCTTTTTCTCATTCATTGAATTATGAAAAACAAAAGTCAACTCACATTTTTATCAGCATGAGATCTCTTGCATATGACGACCAAATGAGAGGAACAAAGAGTAATAGTGAACGACCTCGTACACTGACGAATAAAAGAATTTATAAAAGGAATAAGATTTCCAACAACGACAAGTTCGGAAGAATAAAACTTGCAGCATCTACTGCAGGGGCAGACGACGTGAAAGGGCTTCGGCTTTTGATTACCAACAAACATGGCTTCCCTAGATGAAGTGGCATTAATGGCCGACACAATGGCAGATGATGGCAGCAAAGCTGCCGTTGCATGGCCGACCAATGATGGTAGGATGGCTGCCCATCGGTTGTCGGAATGTTGGCATCCTTCCTAAGCGTAAGTTCCTTCATCATCTTCCTCAGTCGGTGGAGCTTCCTTCGATCTCCCTCAGCAATATACACGTGATGCCAACCAGACATATTAAAATCATCTCAAACCGATAATAAGCATTTGTAAACTTGGTGCTGCTACTGGCAGCCATTTCTCGTCACCTTCTGGTAATTCTCTCGCCATTAGCATCGGCTGGAATGCTACCAGTTGGGAGTCGTTGTCTTGATCCCAGGATGTCCCTTCATCAACAATAAGCCGGATCCCTGATTCTGGTGCTATCCTCCATGCCTGTCTGGACGAAGAAGTAGGTCGGCCACATTGTGCTCATCGGTGAAATTATCGGACTTTTCCAGTCCATCAAACAGAGAAGATGCTAAATTAAGTACGTCCTAAAGAAGCACCGACCCAGAATCTTTGCTCTCTCTCCAGTCCTTGAGAAGACGGAGAGGCCGCCGGAGGTATTAGTCTCCCCGGTTTATTTTCTCCAGTTTCATCTTCATTAAGCCAAGAATCGTCCCTTGCATCTCCACGTTCTTTTCCATGGCCGAGACATTCTGTCCGTCTTCCTTCTTCACCTTTTCGACCTCTTGCATCGAGAGCCTTCTTCTGGTTCTTGACGGTCTCACCTTCCTCTGCTGCATCTGCAAAGAGCGGACAGTTTTCAAGATCCAAACACACTACCAAAAAAAGTGAAAGGACGACTAATTCCATGAAGAAGAAACCAAATACAAGGTTGCCTCACCTCTTTCCTGCCTCAAACATCCTGATGGCGTCGCCTTATACCTTTTATATTATTAATTCTATTTTGAGTACAAAATTTATCTTTGGTTTTCAGCTAGAAAAATTAAATTCATTTGACCGAATTTATTAAAAATTGGTTAACGTCTATATCATACAGAAATCTGATTTTAGTACAACCAAGTTCTTTTATTGTCCTCACTCGGTTGCATCGCTGATCTTGCCTCTATACTGCTAATTCTTGCTGCTTTGCTTTGCCAAGAAGCACCATTGCCTGCACGATTGCTGCGGTCAGCCGAAGAAGATCCATCTGATGACCTTTCCGCATTCTCACATCCACAGACGACCTTTCTACAATGGTCCATCACATTTCTGGACTGGTATGCATCGCCGCCGGAGACTAACCCGAGCATCTTGAGGACGCAGAGCGATCTTGCCTAGGTGGTACGAGTGAATCACGTCTTGGGTAGTGACAGACACGTCGTGGATGTAAGGATGACCCCGGCGACACCACATATCGGAACGACTCTACGGCAACGCCATCATCCGTTATTCAAGGCAAGAAAGAGGTGAGCTCCCTTGAATCTCGTTAATTTCATCTTTGTCGAACGAGCCCTCCTTTCACATTCCCTGTCACTTACTTTGAATCTTGGAAACGGTGAGCTCTTTTTACCTGCACGAGAGGAGCTCAGAAAGTTATAAACCTTTCTAGATACAAGAGGTCGAAAAAGTGAACCAGGAAGACGGGCAGAATGAAGTTGCTAAGGAGATGGACTAAGAGATGCGGGGGACGAATCTTAGGTTGAAGGAAGACGAGAATGGCAAAAATAGTCCAGGGAGACTAACGCCTTTGGTGGTGTCTCCTTGTTAGAACGAGAGATCCAAAACATAATTAATATAACGTGCGAAGGTGGGCTTTCCTTAAGATAAATGTAAAGTGAAGCTCGTAAAGCGGGAGGACGGTTGTGCTAAGGAAGGATCCTCTCGAGCTTCTCTTGAAGATAAAGATGGATTTAAACAGGAAAGCTTGCGCACTATCCAGATAAGGAAATCGGTCCAGTAAAGCTGTTAGCCACAAGGATAACGATAAAGATTCTGTTAAACCTCTCCCTTATCTTATCTAATGCAAAGCAAAATGGCACAATGACAAGTCATGGAAAGAGGAAAAAGTCCTCTACCTTAGGGACTGTACCTTGTTAATTTTAGTACACGATGTGTCCGGCTGACTTCTTGGTCGAGACACGGCCGGAGGATAGCATGTACATAAGCAAAACCAGAATCCAGCTTCCTGTTGACGATACGACATTGATGGCCAAGATTATCAAAAGCTAACGATGAAGCTTACCTTCCAGAATGGTGCGAAAATCCACACAGCATAAGGCAATAATAGCGGATGAAGCAGTGACGACAGAGCACTGCGACCACCATCTGCCTTTGCTTTTGCTGTTACTACTTCATGTATATATTTGAAGAACACCATATTCTGTTTCAATGAACATTACAAAATTATGGACGCTGTTCCTAAATCCAGACATACTGACAACATATTCTTTGGATCAAGAAGGCAGTGTTTTGGTAATATATATTTGAAAAACGCAATGTTCTTCACTTCTTCTGAAACACTTCTGCACATGTGATTTTTCTGTACTAAATAAAAGGTTCTGTTAGAGAGATAACAGTGTTATAAGGATGGGCGTAATCCAATGCTACAAGAAAATCATTTATTAAATATTTACTACATATGCATTATTTTGTTACTTTCAAAAAATAAATATAATAGATAAATTGTCCTACTCTTGCTACCCAAGAGGGTGTTTGGTTGATGCAACATGTCGTTACAGGAACGCTCTGTCCTCGGAAATCGATGACAGCCATGGATAAGAACAACGTGGAGGACAAAGTGTTCGAGGGTGTTTGGAGAACAGAAAAAACTGTCCTTACTTGTTACACCCCTAACCCTCGAATCCGATGCCATACCCCCCTCTCCAAACTCCTTTTTTTTCCTCCATTGGTCGAAAGTCGCTTTCTCTTCGATCAAACGGTCTCACTCTTACTCTCTCTTGATCACAGGCTACACTCTCACGCAGGTAATCATCTCTCTCTCTCGTGACAGTTCGCCACTGGCCGCTCAAGAAGGGAACGCTCGCGGTCAACGAGGTAAGAGGGCTTTGCCTCCTCATTCTGATCGGCAAACATGGCTTCCCTATATGACTTATAGCAATGACAGAAGCAACAGATGGTGGTCGCGGAGGCGCCGATGTCAGCTGCGACCGCTGGCGTATGATGGCAGCATGACTGCCCATCGTTTGTAGGTATGTATGTTTGCATCGTTCCGGAGGGTAAATTCATCCATCATCTTCGCCAGTCGGTGGAGCTTTCCTTCGATCTCCCTCAGCAATACACACGCACCATTCTCCATTGTGAAACATTCTGTCCGTCTTCCTTTTCGAACTCTTTCATCCAGAGCCGCCTTCTCGTTCTTGACGGCCTCATCATCTTATCATGGTTTCCAAGATGCAAAGAAAGTGACAAGGAAAGTGAAAGGACTGCTAAAAGAAGAACTTAACCAAACTCAATTCTGTCTCACCTCTTTCTTTCCTCGAATAATATCTGATGACGGCGTCGCCATCGGAGTCGGTCCAATATGCGGTGTCGTCTACTCGCCCTTACAGTCTTTACCCAAGAAGTCATTCACTCTTTCCACCAACACAAGATCGCTCTGCGTGATGGTCACGTTCTTCTCGGGCGGCGATGCATGCCAGACCGGAAAAGAGAGGATTCGGTGGCGGATGTGGCATTGGCGTAAGGGTCATCAGGTGGAGCTTCTTCCGCTGACCGCAGCAACCGTGCAGGCAATGGCGCTTTTGGTAACGCAATCTCCACACGGCTCAGACAAGTCGACATTGTCGACATCTAACACGCCTGAAACTTCTTTGGTCGCCGGAAAGGGGACTCCATGCTTTCTCTCTCTCACACACACACACACATATGCACGCATGCAACTGCAGATATAATCAATACATATTTATACATGCTAACATCACTTTTTTTTAAAAGAAATTACAATAAAACAAAGATAAAATGGTTGGGTCGGATCCTCGATCCTACTTAAATGGATTTGGATTTAGTTTTGGACTCAAAACGTTAATTTTTCTTGATCGATCTGTCTGCCACTTCAGTCTAATACTAAATTCAAATTCGATCGGTTGTGGAAGTATCTACTGAATCCGAATTAGACTTAATTGGATCTATAATTTTATCAGATGTAGCGAAAAGGTTCCAAAATCGAAACAGTATATTTCACGGGATCTCTTTACTGCTTCCCTATTTACATCGCTAATAATTAAATGCGAGTTCATAGTGATAATATCCTCTACGATCTGAAATTTATAAAATTTTGTAAGTTTTAAAACATTGTGCCCCGACGTGTAAAATTTTGTAACTATTTGATCTATTCTCTTCTTTCCTTCTTTTTTCTGTCCTGAAACTTATGCACATAAAAAGCAGTTGGTTTTGGTTACTTAGAATCTGTTTCATGATTGGCGTTATTCATATGATGCAACTAATAATGAACAAATTTCAATGTTTAATTAAGTCCTTCCAAATCATGCAAACCTTGATTCCGATACTCCCGGAGGACGTTTAACTAGAAGAATATCGTGTTCTTGAAATTTGAAGAACACCATATTCTGTTTCAATGAACATTACAAAATTATGGACGCGTTACTAAATCAAGGAATAAAATATTATACATAATGGCAGCATATTCTTTGGATCAAGAAGGCAGTGCATTGGCAATATATATTTGAAAAACGCAACTTCGTCTTCAGAAACACTTCTGCAAATGTGATTTTTCTGTAATAAAAGGTTCTATTAGAGAGATAACAGTGTTATAATGATGTGCCTAATCTGCGCAATCAATTGTGTTACATGTCAATCTATTCATTTATTAAATATTTACTACTTATGCATTATATTTTCAAAAAATAAATATAACAGCGGTATTAAGGCAGGTCTCTAGTTCGATTTTCGTGGGCGCTATGTTCTTGTGTCTTAAGGCGGTAGAGCGCGACATCCAAGCTGAAAGGTGCACCGCTGTTATCGCTGACACCGACGCAGCCCAGGACCCCGGAGGCAGAAGAAATGAGGGGGCCTTCGGGCCTTGCTTGGGCGGTGGGGGTTCACCTCTCGCTCACCCAAATATAACAGCATTTTTTGTCGATTCACAATGGACTCGGCTAAACCATGAATGAATGAACTCAGTGGATCATCAACATCCCAGCTGGTTCCATGAAAACCCTCTATTGTATAACATTAAGATTATCATGAAAGACAATAAAGAATATCACGAAGATGAGGCCATTTTTCATCTTTAAAAGAACTGGTTATATACTGAAATCAGATTTCTGGATCATCTTGACGTTACCAAAGAAAATTGTCCTACACTTGCTCCGAATTGCCAGACTAATTTTGAGACACTAATGTTGAGGTACATGAAGAAAAAAAAAAAACTTCCTCTCTTTCCCGAAGTCCAGGGCTAATTCAGGAGAACATGGGTGATCTCATTCTCTTTCCCGAAGTCCAGGGCTGGCCGAGAGCTACACCTGCGCCGCAGGCAGGCGGCCTCAGCCAAGGCTGGCCGGTGCCACTGTCAATTGACATTGGCTTCAAGCCTTCTTTAAATTTCCCCCCTCGAGCGACCATCTTTTAACACGAGATTTCAGAAGCCTAAAAAAATAAGATCTTTTCTAAAACACTGTTAATTAAGCTGGAAACATCATGTTTGAAGCAGTCAAACCGTCAATTTAACCCAAGTGCTTTTCAAATTTTTTAGGGGCCGTTTGATGGATTGAAAACCTGAAATTGAGAAAATATTTCTCAAAATATATTATTTTCTGAAATAAAAGAATGAGAAAAATCTTTTCGATTCTCATGAATAGGAAATATATTTCCGAAAATATATTTTTGTGTTTGATAATAAAGAAACATATTTTCAGATTTCCAGAAATTTATTTCTTAGAACTAGATTCATCAAAATTAAAATGAACGGATGGTTGGAGCAAAGAGATGGAATGTCTGAAAGTAGTTTTTCTATTTCCAAACTGAAATCCTTTTCCAGGATGGATCAAAAGGGCTCCTACACTTCCTTCTTCCTTCTTTTAAGAACAGATTAGCAACAATGAGCACACGAATATAGAATCAAATCAACACTGCAATTCCAAAAAATGTTCCCATATTGGAGAACAAAGCACATATATAGAAGTTCAGGTACAAATATACAATTCCTAATTTCCTACAAGTATGTTGAGCACAAATCTGGTGCCCATATGGAGTGTTTTCCTACCTTAGATCAGCATATCATTAAATGAATGACTACTTGAAACATCATATGTGTTTAGAGGTCATAATCGAAAGGCACATAATTGAACATCATCTTATATTAATAAGACTTATAGTTAGCAATTTAGCACATCTTGCCGCAAATTGCAAAAGGAGATTCAATAAGTATGGCTACCATATGTTTCACAAAGGTAAATTTCATACTAACAATACGTTTGATGTCCCAATTGTTTCGGAGGCTGTTTGATGTCCCAATTGTTTCCGTGGCCAACTACCTAAATTGTCAAATCCCTTCTAATCAAGATACAACTGCTATCTCCAGGATCTTATTCCTCATAACAACAATTTCACTTTCCCTCTTTCTTGTCATAACAGAGTCTCCTTACAGTTTCTGTTTCATGTTATCCTAAAAGGGAGCAGATTCCAGGAGAAAGTCAATAGCAATCTCAATGCCAATGTACTTTGCTTTCTTATGTCGCATGAAGAAGAAAAGAATGAAATGCTCTTGCTATATGCTTGACAAAGCCAAGACTATCCTGTAACCTTTTCCTGTTTTCCCTCTCAAAAGAGTTCCCCTATGTCAAAATGGAACAGGCAAATGATTTTTGTGCAACAATTAAATCATCTGGATCATTCTCAGCTGAATGCCACTTCAGGGGGCCTACAAGAAAAGCTAAGGCTAGATCTAGAAGAATGAAACAGCACAAATTTAGATTACGCTCTCATCACAGAAACGAACAAGGGTCGATGTTCAGTCCAAGAATACAAATGATGCTCTAAGAATTGTATCAACGAATTGAGAGAGATCAAACAACAAATAAAGACTTATTGGTACCTGTTGCATCAATTTTCTGTAATGAGCTTGTCAAATCTTGCACTGTCCCAACATTTTATAGAAATTTAGCAACTTCAGCAACCTAACCATCACGAGAATAGAGGTGGTAATTCGAAAATGGAAAGATCAGAAGCTTAATGTACGAGCTTGAAAAGAGGACTAATACAATAACGGAGAAAAATGAGTTTATATTGAACTCGAATTTACCAGGAAACAAGCAAGCAAGCCTCCAATCTCCCCCAATGCGAATCGGGGTGGGGAGAGAAAGAGAGAGAGAACTGATAACGAATTCATTCCAACGAAACAACGGATGTAAAAAGAGAGAGACCTGAAAAACCTGCTCGCTGTGCAGCAGCGATGGAGTTGAGCAGCCACCCGCGATCGTCCGTGAAATCGTTTGAAGATGGCGAGGGGTCGTATCTCTTGAGGTTGGCAAGCTCGTCCGGGCTCCGGTAGACCAGCCCTTCTTGGTACTGCTGGCGTTGTGGGTCGTCAAAGTCTTGGTGGCGGTGGTGGAACGAGGGAGAGGAGGAAGCAGAGCAGGAGAAACAGGAAGGCGAGGTCAAAAAGATGAAAAGAGGGGAGCCCGACGCGAGAGTGCGTGCCCTAACGGGTAAAAAAAAAAAATTCGAATGGGCCTCAACGGTCATAAAAATTTTTCTCCGTCTGCTGGGCTGGAAAAATTTTAAATTTTTTTTTCTGTTGCACAGTAGCCAGCCCATCAAACGGGCCCTTAAGGCGTCCAAATTCCTCTGACGTACCGTAATTAGATATTTTGCAAAAAAACCTATAAGGAATCTTCAATTTCAGGTCAAGCAAGACCGTGATTGCGATTTAGAGTCCGAAGCAACAGAAACTATAACCCAGGAAAAGAACGGTTTCAATTAAATGAAACATCATGGACTAAGCTCGAACGCTTAAGTGCCATTGAAGAAACAAAAGGTGGAAACTGAAGCAGCCACATACGATATTTCTCACAATCTTACGAAAACATAGTAAAAAATATATTATGGGAACAATTTCAAACCAAACAGGAGCGAGGGGGAGGGAGGGGGATCTTGAAGCACTAGCAGAAGCCAACTAGAGAGTCCCAACAACAAAAAAAAGGAGAGAATCCAACATCCTTACTGTATAACTCAAAGAACATGGACAGCAAGAGGAAATGCATCTGTTAAAATTCTTAGTCTGCCTTAAAGTAGCAAGTTTGCAAACAAGCTTTGAAAATGCTACAAGAGAAAACATTACAGCAGATATCTATATTACGTCTGAGTTTGCAGTCACTTCACATATCGTCGTCCATAATTTCTCTCAGGACTTCCATAAGGAGAGTAGGGAAGTGACCGCGAGCGTTCCCTTCTAGAGCGGGCACCATAAGGTGATCTTCGAGGCGAGTAATCACGGCCACCTCTGTAAGGGGATCGCCTCGGTGAGCGCCTATAGCCACCACCTCTGTAGTCGTCCCGAAAGCCTCCACGGGCTCTACTACCACGGTCATATCGATAGCCTGCCCAAACAGACAACTCACTATTGGGCTAATATGCTCACAGAAAACAAGAATATCAGAATATCTAACGATGAACTTACTGGACTCCCGCGTGCTCTTCACACCCAGATAATTCCCAGGGGTTGGCGTCCGAGGCCGACGCCTTCTTGACTGAAAAATAAACGAGAAAAAACATGTCACATGCTTTTTCTTAGGAAAGCTCCCACCACTTCAGACAAAGACAACTGATATCAAGAAAGATGTATAGAAAAATCACAGTAGATGTTAGGTGGATAAGAACAATGGGTTGAAAGAGACTTAATGAACCTATGTACATGAAAAAGAAAAACCATGCAAAGTAAGAACAAAGATTGCAGGTGTCCTCGCACAACTAACAGCTGGATCAAATGAATGCCGATTCCAAGAGCGAGATACCATAGATGCCTGATTAGAGTGTTGTAGAGAAAGTCCGTTGATTAGTTGAGAGAGTTGATGGTGAATGCTGAGGTAGTTTAGTTGGACAATAATTGCTATTTTAGTTGATGAGATGCATGGCAAAAACCATTAGGCTGGCCATTCATCAAGCTGTTTGAGACTTAAGTGCAGATGGATGACTGAACTCATCATCTTGATTGCTGCCAACATAGCTGAAGCAATATCTTCTGAATATAACCAAAAACCTCAACGTCAAAAAAGACGGATAATTAAATGAAAACCCTGTTTCCACTGAAGCAGAAGGTGTTACCTTTTCCACAGTGATGTAACGGCCTTCTAAAATTGACTGGTTTAGATGTTTGATGCACCGATCAGCATCCTCAACCTGATCCATCGTCACAAAAGCAAAACCTCGTGAAATGCGTGTCCGGGGCTCAACAACTAGACGGCAGCTTACTACCTGTCAAAATTGCAAAAGTTACCACCATTCACAAATATATTAAATTATAGCGTGTAAGAGCATGTACCAACCTTCCCCTCTTTAGAGAAGTGGGCTTCAAGGTCCCTTTCAGTAACTCTGGTAGACAAGCCAGTCACATAAAGGGTATTCCCAGGATTTGCTGCATCAACATTTTGTCTGCAAGACCACAATGATCTTGATTGGTTTCATTCCGAAAGATCTGAAAAAAAAAATCAAAAAGTGACAATTGCTGTTTGATTTCTTACCTGTCGTAACTTCCCGACCTGGATCTAGACCTTGATCTAGACCTCGATCTTGACCTTGAACGTGATCTCGTCCTTGATCTTGATCTACCCCTCATTCTTCCAGGAGAAGGAGAAGGTGAGTATCTGCATACCAAAAATCAGTAACAAAGCACCAGTACATTAATAGAAAAATGATAGGGACATAGGGTAAAATAAATTTTTTAGATGGCCACAACTCACTTTATATCAGATTCACACAGCCAGATAAAAGGAGATAATTATGAGAATCAAGTAACTAAATAAGTACTTCTGACAAAATACACAAACATTAGTACCTACATATCTTTCCATGAAAAGTAACTAAAGTAGCATATAAGGATATCATTTCGTCTCTCAGGTCTTTAGCCATAGGACCAGCGACCTACTTAATTTCACCGGAAACTGATCTAAATACATGCTTCTCAATTTATAAATCAAATAAGGTCTATTTGTTAATCATTTTTAATTCCTTTGTTGTCCACCTTAAACTGCCATCAAAAAGGCTAGGAGACAGATAACAAACTGAACACCTCTCAGATAAGACTACGAAGACGAGTGTTGCAAAATTATACCATATTGTGCATGTAGATCATTTTTACATGGGCCACAAACATGTAGAAATGGATTTAAGTTCATTCTTCTTTTTTAATGGAGCTGGTATAGTTCATTGCGTGAACCCATAAATTGCAGGATTCGAGTCTTGGAAGGGAGATGATCAGCAAGCAGGAACTAAGAATAAAATATCGATCAGACACAAAGTGTGCAACACAGTACAAGCATATGGCAAGTTATCCTTACAAGATCCTTTTTCCAATGTTTGGCAGCTATTACAGTATAACTAGACATTAGTCACTAATAGAGGAGAAAAAAAATTATAAAGAAAATACTAAAGTTCCAACACTCATGCAAATGAATTCAGATTACATAAGACACGGACAAACAGACATCTATACAAATGAAACAAATTCAACTAAATTCAGCCACTGAATCCAAAGCTGGCAAAATGATCTGCAATAATTCCCACGCATATCAAAAAACATGATCGAGATAAGAATTAAGGAAAAAAAATGGAGAGTCATAACATGCCCATAACTAGATAAAGGGATCCCACCATTCAATTTTCCTCGAATTACAGAGGAAATTAAAAACAACATAATCCAAAAGAACCTAATGCTAAAAGTTAAAAAGAGAAAAGGGGACACGGTTTAACTCATAGGAATGACAAATGAATGAGAAACTATCTCATGCACCAGCCAATACGATGGAAATGATATCTCCAACAGGACACTTCGTTTGACTTCCGTAGAACATGACACTCCATAAAACAATTTCAACCCAATCGCAAATGTTAAATCATCAACAAAATGCAGAGGGAGGGAGGGAGGACAAATGTCACTTCCTCCAACACAAGCAAGAAACCTTGCACTGCATCGAGGCAAGAATCCAACGCAAAAGACGAACTAGTCGACCAAAGCTGCAAAAAAAAAGATATGATGACACACAGAAAGAAACATTTATGGCCTTCCTTTCTGCAGACTCGATCGAGATCTTGAAAGACGACTTCCACAGGCTACAAGCAGATCTCCAGGTAATAAACAACACATAATCGCACTTCTAGACAGAATCGACAGATCAAGAAAGGAAAAACCATGTCCCCTGCCAACAAATTTCGTGGACCATATAATTCGAAGAAAAGAACATGAACACCACCAAAGACAGGTCAGAGAGAGAAAGAGATAGAGACCTTCGGCCGGAATCATCAGGGCCTCCTGCTCCTCCCATTCCAGCGTTGCGAAAACGAGAGCGCGAGCGAGAGAGAGAGAGAGAGAAGAGGAACAAAGGGCTCAAAGAAACCCTAGTTTTCAGAAGAGGAGAGTTCTCTGCATTTTATAGAACTCGGGGCCAGTTTAGGAAAGCGGTTCTGATATGGATCCTAAGAAGATTGACCCGGTAAATGGATCAGATATTCGAAACCAGGGAGGCCTGTTACGGGTTCGGTCCCGCTCGAATATGGTCCGGACCCAGATGTGAGTTCAGTTCCTCTCACGTGTATTATCATGTTATGTTTCCCCATGGGACGAATAAAATAGATCAGATGGACTTGGACCATCTTGGTTCCGAATATATTTCATCATCTGGATCCCAGCAGAATCATCTGCGTTATTTTGAAGCCCATCATGCCTCTGGAATCTGGATCCTACGGAAAATCTTTTCCTAGGAAACTGTTTAAAAAGCGTGAAACTTATGTTTTTCTTCTATGTTTTCTTTATTCTTATATCTACTTCAGTAGTGTGAGTAGGATGAGTATTTTATACAGAAGCTTATACTCTTTTTCCAATCCTCTCGGGATTAGGCTTGCTCTCAGGATAATATCTATGTTATGTTTCAACTTGCATAAAGCAAATGCTTACCAACCCTGCTCTGACGGTTATACCAAACACCTCTAAAATGCTCTTAACACTGTCGGGGTAGAGGAAAATAAATGAAAAGAAAGAGAGAGATCATGTATTCTAATCTAAGTAGTTTTTTTGGTTAAACTCCATTTAGGTATCAACGAACTTGTAAATATATTCCTTAGGTGCTTATATATATATATATATATGTTAAATCGAAACAGTTTACTGAAAATCTATGTTTATTCACTACCAAGTTCTAGGGTGCGATCAGACTAGTTGATTTTTTCAATCTTAAGGAAATGCATATGAATGACAGATAGCTACTAAAGAAAATATTTTGCTGCTACCATTCTCGAGGGGTCCGACCAGCAGTGTGGATTGTGGACAGGCGCATTTCTTATGTGTACATGCTTGAAAGTATTAATGCTTAATGCCAAACATGCAGGTGGATATTTGATAAAATTCATCTCCATGTACATGTAAAGTAATAAGAATGAATAAATATATTACATAATTAATAAATTAATGAGATACAAATATAAGTATTTTTGTAAATATTGTATTATATTATATTGATTTATATTTGCTACCTTAAGTAACCCCTGTTGTTATGCCCCATTTCAGGCCATCAGGCCATTCAAAAGTTGGAAGTACTTGATGTTCTAGTTAAACCATCAGATTTGTAGATTTTGTTTGTGAGTCTATTGTTGCTCCTATGCGTGCAATTGAAGGGAAGCCTTTCGACCGAAAATATAATAATATATTTATTGCCCAGTTTTAGTACAACGGGTTATTTTTCCCACATGTTTAAAGAAATAATATCGGCATTAAAAAAGGCCAATCTCGCCGGTTTTCTCAAGCAACTAATCACTGATATCTACCTTTGATTGCTCGGCCTCACCTCCGATTGTGTTCTGCCAGGATCCGAAGAAAGGTAAAGAAGCAAAGAAAAACTTTTCACCATAAGGTGAAAATTTACCCACTCTACACCTCGAAAACAACAAAAACAGGTAGTTTTTTCAGAAAAATTTCGCATGCCCTGTAACTGCAAAGGGAGATTCTTCAGAAAAGGAGAAAAAAACAAACGTCCGCCCTTTCAGAGTCTGATGACAATCATTCCAAGAATCATTTACCCAACATACAACTTTTTCCATGCTACCAAGTTCCTGCCTGTTAACAAAAACAGGATGAAAACCATGCTGGAACCAAGAAAAGAACTGCCATACACATCTTCAACGTAGTAGTGGTTCACTGGTTTGTTATGCATGATCTTATCAAAATACATATCAGTTCAAGAAGACGAACAATTGATCGCTCTACCATCAGGTCCTATTTGTTCAGTCAATATTGACAGAAGAAAGACGGGTCAAGGCTTTTGTGTAAAACCGTTCGCAGTTCAGACTTCATGTCTTCAGAAAATGTCTTGTACTGTTGTACAGAGCATTGCCCCCTACTTGACCAAGTAACTAAACCCAACCACAGCGATGGAGCCCCTACGGGACGGCACCCACAGTCAACCCAAGAAAATGGACCAGTTGGTTACAAATGATGATCATTACATTGAGAAGGCAGTTGGCGGTAGACTAGCATTGGATAGGAAACCACGAACAGCAGTACCAATGGAACTCACATTGCAGACAATGTCAGTTTCCAATATTGAGATTTTTATGTTACATTAAACTGCGAGGCAAAAAATGCAGGCCACCAAAGAAAGAAATTTGCACTATCCCTGTATCGAAAACCTACTGAACAAAGGCACTAGAAGTGTCGTTTCCCAGACAATCTTAACCTGTGCCATGGCGGATAAGGAGAGAATCGGTCAATAACTCACATGGTAGCCATGGGAGCTGCACGACACTTATCATGATGCAGAGTATTCATCTTCCACTTCTCCCTCCACATTTTGAAGAACGCCATTTGGTGCTATGGGAGAATGTAATTCCTTCATATTTTGCTCCAACCATCCCAACATGGCGTAAATACTATTCAGTAGAGGGTGAGTTTGGTCATATGAGCCGAAAGCATGAGTCTGGCGTTCAATTTCAATCATGCTACAGCCTAGTGGCTTCCTTACCTTGCCTTCCCTCATCACTCTCCTTACCTTGGCTACATCCTCCCATCTTCTAGCAGCAGCATAAATATTTGCTAGAAGGACATAGCGGCCAGCATCTGTGCTCTCGAGGACAAACAGTTCTTTTGCTGCTGCTTCTGCTAGATCTATCTTATTGTGTATTCGGCATGCACCAAGCAAGGCTCCCCACACTTCAAGCCCTGGCTCAAGTGACATGCCTCTGATAAAGCTCATGGCTTCTTCAAGTTTACCAGCTCGGCCCAGCATATCTACCACGCAAGCACAATGCTCCTCAGTAGGTAGAATCCCAAAATGGTTCTGCATCATGTCAAAGTAATGCCATGCTCGTGCTAGGCAACCTGCATGACTGCATGCAGATAGCACATACACAAATGTGACATCATCTGGAGCCACACCTGTTTCAAGCATCTGAGAGAATAATTCCAAGGCTTCCCAAGCACCCCCATGAAAGCCGTAACTGCCGATGATTGAATTCCACAGCACCACATTCCTTTTTGGTATCATTTCAAACACTCGCCGAGCAACTTGAAGGCATCCACACTTCGAATACATCATGATCAGTGCGCTACCCAATACCATGTCTATCTCCAATTGGTTCTTGATCAAGTATGTGTGGATCCACAACCCCTGCTGCAGCGCTGCCAATCGACCACAAGCAGGAAGTATGGAAAGCATGGTGATCAAATCCGGCTTTCCAGGGAATTCTGTCAGCATCCTGTGGAACAGCATCAAGGCCTCCTTCCAACAATCATTTTGAGCGTAGCCCATGATCATGGAGTTCCAACTAATTATGTCTCTTGCAAAGATTCTATCAAACACTTTACAAGCTGCTTTGATCTCACTGCACCTGCTGTATGCTGAAATAAGGCTGTTGCAAACAAAAACGTTATCCTGAATCCCAGCTTTCAAGATATCAGCATGGATCTCTTTAGTCTTTCTACCATCACCCATTGCAGCGCAAGCCTTGAGCACAAAAGGAAATGTATATATATTTGGCTTAATGCATGTCCGCATCTGCTGAAACAAACTAACAGCTTCACCATGTGGACCCACTGTTCCATAAGCCTGGATCATAACGTTCCACAGAAGAACATCCCTCTCTTTTGTGCATTCAAAGACCAAGCGAGCATCATTCACACTAGCCCCCTTGTCCATATAGCAGCTTACCAGCTTTGCAGCAAGAAGTGGGTTCTGTTGGTAACAATTGGTTATGATCAATCCATGAGTCACCTTCAACTGCTGAATATCTCTACAACTTTGTAACAGACGCATGCAGTCAAAGGAGTTTAAACGGTAAGGTATGTTTCTGCTGTCGTGAAAAAACCTATTCAGAACTCTGTCATAAGCATATCTAATTTCAAACCTAAGCTGAAACAGTTTCCTGTAAAGCAACATATCTTAAATAAAAAGTCGCCTGTAGATAGCCTTTAAGAGAAACAGATTCACTTGGATTTATTTGAAATAAAAACTTATGTACAGCTTTATTGGTTTTTGTATTTTGGATGATGGAGGATTTCTGTAAGACTAAATTTAACTAACTACACAATCACCAGGACTGTTCTCAGCATCACCATCGTCTGATGAACCATCCCCATCCGTGAAACTCATCACATACTCCACAATTTCCAGATTGTCATCCTCTCCAGCATTGTGCTGTCTTTCTGCATTTGATCTTGAGAGGATGTGCATCATCAAATCATTGGGAGTAAAAAAACGAGACCAGCGGCTCCTCCGGTCAGATTTTACCTGGTCACAGGACAAGATGCCACAAACCATGCATCAGCCATCAAGAAAAAAAAGAAAACCAGATAACAGGCTTTAACACTTAGCTTTTAAGAAATGTAACAAGTCATACAGAGTCATCACTTTAATAAGCCATAAGAACATCTATAACCATTGAACTTCTTAGGGTCATGAGCATCCATGGCAAGATAGCAATGAGAACATAGAAATAACAGCAGAAAATTTTGACAACACAATGTTATGAGCAGCCTGTCAGAGGTCACAAACCTCCTCAATAGTTGTAGGCAGAGGAACAGGTTCACTTGCTTTTGGAGTCCAGATTTTGATATTATTTTCAATTCCACTAGTAGCAAGCACAGTAGCATGAGGGTGAGGTTCAACACAGTTCACAACATCCTTATCCCCTTCCATAACACGGACAAGCTGACTGTCTTTTTTCCTCCAGATGAAAATCCGTCCACAATCAGAACCACTGGTAACATACTCACAGTTAGGCCCAAAAAAGTTCACACCCTTCACAGTATCTGCATTGCGGTGGCCCTTATAAACCTGCGGTCCTTCTGATCCCTCACAAACATCCTTAGAGGATGATGATTGTGGATCAGAGCCCAACCCCGTTCCTTTGGGAAATAGATAGATTAGTTCATCATTGTAGGACAATAGCAGCTCACTATGATCAGAGAAGGCCAGACCTGTTATACCAACATCATCATTTCCTACAAGATGTGTAGGACAAAAACAATCAGTGGGCTGGATCTCATCAGTTGATCCCTCCCACTTGTACTTTCGAACATCATACAGCCGAGCATATACATCAGATCCACCAATTGCAAAAAGATTAGGATTTCTTGGGTCTATGGCAATAGCATTCAGGGCAACAATTGGCATATATGTTGACCTCCCATTAAAGCTTTTGCAGGTGACGAGCTTTGTAGCAGTGTGTGTTCTTAAATCAAACTGCAATGATGACCCTGTTAGAAGGACAAGAGCTTATATCGGCGAAGGAATAACAAAAAAAAATCCACTCACATGTTGGACAACTCCATCTTCACCACAAGTATAGAAGATGTGAGGGCTGCCAGGTTCAATAGCCAGCTTATGAGCACGGCCTCGATGCCTACTCAGTTTTATTGTATCAACCTGGCCGCCTTCTCGTATTTGAGCATGCCTCACCTATTCGAAACAAGTAAAACATTTACTTTCCTATTTCAAACGAACTGAGGAGACAGACACAAAGGAACTGTCACTGACACCTTATACTGTTATAAACAATAATAGTAACATAATCAAGATAGAAACCTGTCCATCTGCCGCACAGGTTACAATACTAATATCATCTGCAAATGGCATAATTTTAGCTTGGAAGACATTGTTAGAATGACCAGAATGGAATGACAACTTGACTTGCTGAGCATCCCAATCCCAGAGCACAACTGATCTGTCATCCGAACCCGAAACCAGGATGTCTCCAGCTGCATTGAAGCTGACAGTGTTTACACAACCTTTGTGCTTCTCAAGTTTGGCATGAACATCAAGTCTCCGCACAAGATCCTAGACAAAGATGCCACACCCATATCTGAGAGCAATAAAAAATCTAACGTACGATAGAAGATGTCAACTTATGCATGACTGTCACTGCAATTTTCCCATACATAAACGTTAAACATAGAGAATGACTGCAACTAAATCTATAATCAGAACTCAAAAAAGAATGATAACGCCAGTAGGGAATTCATGGTTGTAGCTCTTTACAACAGCAACCACAAAATCCCTTGAGAAAGGTTTTGTTGGAACAAGAACTCGCTTCCATGACTACAACTACACCAAGGCGGTTGCTATAATGGATTTAAACCATAAAGGTCTTCTAGCAATTCATGAACCCAAAGCCTCAAACTCATCCACAAAAGGCGGAAAAAAAAAACGTCAGCATCAGCATAATGTCCAGCTGGCTGGCCATATTGAATTAACTTACTTGCAGGTTTTTACTAGAAGGAACCAGACAGTGGGAACCAAAATTGAATAAGAAAGCAGAATTAGTATCAAATAATTCATAGGAATACTGCTACATGAATTAAGTGATATTCACTTATGAACTGCCTAATATGTGCACAAAAACTGACACAAAACTGGAAAATGCCAAAACAACATCCAGATAGCAAAGGTTAAACTATTGCAACATGCAATATACACAGTTCAATATTAAGATATTATTCAAGCACGTGGCCATGATAATGCAGTAACTGCTTTCAGTTTATTTGTTAGGCTTTCATGGTCACCATCACTAGCAAAACTGACCAATGAGAATTTCCACCTAGCTACCTGCACAGGAAAAGCCAAAACAGTCTTCCTGCATGCCCAGAATTGGGTTTTGACCAATTGTCAACTGTTAGTAACCCCTCAATAGAGAACTTCAAGCTTCCATGCTTGCTTGACCAATTTGACTTTCAGATAACGTTCATAATTAGTGAGTGAAGCATTTCTGCAGCATCAACTAAGTCTACCAGCATAACAAAAATTGCAGAGGCATGTGAACATCCTATACAACTGTATAACTAACAGAAGTATGCAACTTATCACAGGCAGCAATATGGTGCTAAATATTCTAATAAGCCATAGAGTTCCCTGATGAAGAACTTGGAAGCAGGTAGCATTTCTTTTCACTCCTTGCAGATGGCACAAGACAGGAGATTTAATATAAAGACATAGGAATACAAGATCAAGCATGAAATTGCTTCAACTACAAACATGATCTGTTACAGAAAACAATCTTGCTATTGCATCAAGGGCAGATACATGCCTGTGTTATAGGGTAACACACATTTCAACCTTAGATTTATCTATCTAAGGCAATATAAAGAATTTTCCAAGAGAGTTAGCTTTTATACAATACATCCATGATAAAAGAACTCTAATCGCCATCAAGAGTTCACCAATCATATAAATATCAAACTTAAACAGAAGTAAAATGTAAAAAACTGGACGCATCAAGTTCACTATTAAGATCAACAACCAGGATTAAAGCTAGATGCTTTGCAAGAATTATAGAGAATTGAAGATCAAATCAGATGATAACCTTAAGGACCACAGTTCAGCCTCAACACTTAAGCAGATTGGCCTCTAAAATTTCACTCTCATTCAGTTCCCGTATCAAAGTCCATGCTAGAGAAGCAAGAAAACTAAATAACCAGACATACTTTACTGCTCCTTGGGACAGGAAGCAAGGAGCAAGAGATAGTACTCTTGTATGGCGATACAGGAACCATATGTTGTTGAATAAGAACTCAAACACAATAAGAGGCCTCAAAGTCATAGCAGGCAATAACCTTATCCCAACTTGTTAAAACAGTGTTTCAGAAGAACCTCATTAATAGAATGTCTTGAGAATCTGATCAACAAACACAAAGGGAGAAGGATTATGAGGAAGTTAACTAACACTCTTCTACTTGAAGCACGGATTAGCAGAAACCAGAGAAACGAGTACTTTTCCCCAAACGCTAATCAACACGCTAGAAGAATCGACGAAATCAACACCCTAGAAGAATCGACGAACACAGGAAGTTCATCAACAAAAAAAAAAAAAGAAAGGAACTTGCTTATGAATAATAAAGCAAACCATTATAGCCCAACCAATACAAAGATCTCAAACGTCAGAGGAATATCAATTTCGGATAAATCAAGCAACAGAAACGCGGCCCCCATGAAAAATAACTCGGCATTAGGCCCCGATGCCGACACCGGACAGTCACCTATCTATATGTTTCTAGATTAACCAATTGAAAGACAGAGAAAACTAAAGCCATAACAGCACAAATACATAGGTTAGTCGATGTCTATGATAACAAACAAGATGGGGCACGATGGTGAAGTTAACAGAGAAGCAGGTAAACAGAAAGCACAATAATGAAAAAAAAAAAAGCGAAAAAAATTATATACCTCCGAGCCAGCAATCCGGTGCGCAAAGACTCTAGGATAAACTTCGCCCACCTGACGCTGCCATATCTCATGAATATCCTTCTTGGCTTTCTTCGCAATCGGCCTCATGTTCCACTACAGAAACGCAAAAGAAGGAAAAGGAAATCAGATTGGTCTGCAGTAAGCTTTGCAACAAACAAACACCAAACCAAAATGAAACCCAATATAGGAAAACGGGCCTCTTCTCCTATCTTTCTAGAAAGAAAAGCCAATAAAATCACAAACCCAAACCTCAGAAATCCTCCAGAAGCATGTGATTTTGAGGGAAAAAGGAGTCCCCAATTGTTGAATGAGCCTTATAACTTATAAGGCAGGCAGGCAGCCCATGGCCCTCCTTCGTAGCTGTAGCCCACGTTCAGAAGACGCAGAATATGAGATTGAATGACCAAAAACAAATATCTACCTATATGTTATTTCCTTGTTATGTCACTAGCCTTGGAAAGACATCTGATGGCTCATTACCAAGGCCAGGGGCACCTGTGGCGGTTCCTCCGCATACCCAACAACACAACCTCCATTTTAAGATTTTAAACCATTTTACTCCTAACAAGAATTTGAAGTCTTTTATTTGAAATGTGCATGAATTATATCATAAATTTATAAGTTTTGCATCTTAAATTCTACCCATTCATAAATTGCTGGGCATATTCGAGACTATAAATTCATGACTTTTCCGTCTGCAAGTGGCTAACACCATATACCTAAGATGGTCCTGCATAGGACTAAACTTGAATCTAAGAAGCAGGGTGGTCGGATATTTTCAGGTATATATTGGAAACATGGATAGCTCAGTGCGATGTTATATGAAAACTGCTCATTGTTCATAATCGGTAAGTGTCTGATTGCCTCAAACTTATTCGATATGGAATAATCCTCTAAATTTTGGACCATGGATTTGAGATCAGCCTTTTCCGTCTTGGTCTTAGATCAAGCCCTTTGATGGTGGGGACTAGAACCCTCCCCAGGGTAGATGTAGATTTCTGTGAGATAACTAATTTTTTGTTGTGTTTTGCTCTAATAAAGGTCGAAAGCTTATCCTCCACAGTGTTTTGTGATAAGGTGAAAGTGAAGTGCTAAGTGTCGCCCATGCATGCTATGACATTATGAGTGGGCCAAACTGTCAGGAGAGCGACAAAGTCTCTTGACCCGAGTTTCTTCTACTAAGTAATGCAGGGAAAGCCTTAACTATGATACCGACCAAAAAATGTATCTGTGTCCTCCGTGATGGATCGTATCCTTTCTGTCTTAAAATGGGCGACGAACAAAAAAACTGGTAGCAAGACTCACTGAGATACATGTAAAGCTATTGATGTATGTTTCTAAAAAGTTGATTATAAGAGTATAGTTGAAATCTATGGGGCCACATTAGACTTGACTGTCGAAAGCACACTCTCGATTATATAATCACATTAACAATGCTGAATCGTCCATAATTTGTTGATGCTTTTGGCAATCAATATGATATTATGTACCCTATGAAGAGTAAAGTAGCTGGTTGGGTTGACGTGTCTGGTTAGCAGTTTGATTCCTGTGGACATTAATTCTTTGGACTATAAAAGGTGGTAGGTGCTACTCTTGCAACGACTCGACATACACCCGGACTCAAGTCCATGGTCCAACAGAACCCACTCGCCCCTTAATAGTTTCAGTTTGAGTCCAAAAAAGGGTAAGAATCAAGACAACCAACTATTTAAACAACCTCACTTATAAACCCTCGAAGATTTCTTATAATTATCAACAAAGGAGACTAAACTTTTAGGGTGTTACAATCTCCATTCTTAAGGCACACGTGTTTGTGCATGTGGGATGTCGGGTCTAAGTGTTGAACCATCTCTGATAATACTACTGTAATGACCCGATTCATTTTCAGGCTCAAATCCTTGGTCCAACGGATCCCAATCCCACTTCTAGCAGTTTCAATAGAAAGCATGACAATAAACCATTTTAATAACCAAGATTTCTCACAATGTTTAATATGGAGCTAAAGTTTTGGGTGTTACAACTCTCAAGTTGAAAGAAGTAACTGGTGGGGTTCCCTCCTGCTTACCTGAATTTTATGTCACTTGCTATATGGTCCAAATAATGTGCCAAAGATAAAGAAAACTGTCTTTGCAAATGGAATCAAGTGCTTTTGCATTTAAAGAAGGGGCCTTGGGACCAAGTTCATTTAAGGAGATGCATGCTCCTTCCAACTCTGATGGGAAGCTGTCACCAAACATGGGCTTCAAGTGGATCTTGTTTTTTCTTTTCACATAATAAAATGCCTTATCAATTCAAGCTCTTTAAAGCGAAACCCTGCCACTAGATGGATTAAGTATTTGCAGAGTCTGAAATAATTTGAAGACAGGTTCCCAACTTGGTGCTGGTGCTTGAAAGATGTGTGCATAAAGAATTGAATTCAACTTGTCCATTAAACGAGTCAAGTTTGAGTCACCAGATGAGCTCATTTCTTTGATGAGTTGAGCCCGAGTTAGTCGAGCTCAGCTCATTTGGGCTGAGTACTCGTTTAAAACATGTATGTGTTAATATTTTTATTATTTTTACAAGTCATATCGTAAGCTAGCTTTTTAAAGGTCAGTGTTTCAAGTCGTCATCTTGGCCTTTTTAATGCTTATCTCGAGCTTAGCTGAGCCGAGCTCGAGTAAGACAACTCCAGCTTGATTCAAGATCAAGCCAATCAAGCCCAAGCTGGCCCGACTCGACACCTCTAGGTTGAACACCATCTTGAATGACATCGATTTATATATTTAGATTCAAAAGTTGCTTGCTTGGTCAGTGGCCTTTGCTGTTGCAAGCATTCAACTAGGGTTACATTGTAGTAGGTCATTTTTATTAAGAGCTCTAGATTCTTGTATAGATGTCTCATTATCAAAGTTATGTTTTTCATTATTTTTCAAACTCATCTCCCACTTATACGTGAGCGACAAATTCATTCATTGCATTTCAGCTTTAGCATATACTTAATTTAATCACGATAACTATGCACGTCAATGGATCAGATACATGACTGAAATTGCTTCAAAAAAGTCGGATATGAAAAAGCAAAATTACCATCCTACTAAGAAATCGGTTTAGATTTGAATTTACCAGATCAGATTCGCATGATTTCAAATAAATATCTGATTGTATTTGGATTCAGATTTGATTTTTTTAGATAAACACCATTTGATATATCAAATTTTGTTAAGATATGAAGTAGATTTTTCTTCATCCGTATCTCAGTGTAACCGTCCAACAAATTGACTATGGGAAAAGGTATATTTGATTCAAATCTGATCCGTTGAGGTCTTACCACTTACTATAGTTAGCTTGTCGGCAAAGAAGGTTTGAGAAACATTCAAAATTACTTGTATGTGAGTCCATTTACGTCATTCATCCTGATATTGCCAAACTTGGTTACATAGTTTCATTATACTGACAAATATAACCATGTGGAACAGCATGAAGTGGTTATGTAAAAGATGAGGATGGAGCTTTCAATGGTTATATAGATACTGAATAGAGAGCAAGTAACAACAAAAAAAGGTCATAAAACAATATTTTTCTATTGTTTACGTGTTTGAGAGCTTTTTCTTGTACGTGGAATTATTGTCTGAGCCCTACTTTTATTTCACGCCTTGAAAATGTCGCGTGGTGTATGGTTTAATGGATGACCTAAGATGATGTTGAGAGACACTTTGTCCAATCTCTGTTTCATATTTTAATACTTCAATTATCAGTGGGATACTTAAAATTGGAACTCTTTTGCATAAAATTTGAAATTTCCATGAGCATCAATCTTTGCGCATGTAGAAACTATTTGGACGCAAGAGGAATGGTTTTGCAGCTGGATTACATACAAGTTTTTCACTTTGTGACGTGCTTGATATCTGGGAAAAAGTACTTCCTAGGTAAAAAGTTTACCATGATATGTACTACCAACATAGTTACGATAGGAGAATAATTCGAATCGCTTTATATTTTGGGTATGTCATGGCGGAAAGAGTCTATTGGCTTTCATATCGTGTTTGCTTCTGGAAAAAGGGTGAGAATTATCCTAAGACAGGGTCCTTTGGTGACTTTTGAGTTTTTAGTGTTAGCCAAGTTTCCTTTTGGTGAAAGACAAAGAAACCTCTCCATATCGATAACTTTTCTTTAATAAGTTACTTGGGTCACAAGGTAAGTAGATAGGTGACGTAACTTGGGGGACTAGTCTCACTATTATGTTGTGATAGGAACTTATTGCCAGATTGTGGCCTCATGAAACTAGCGGCAATTCACTGTCAGTAGTAATAGTGGTGCACCTTTTAGTTTAGATGTCGACTATCTTGAGATGTAGCGAGATAGCGAGAATCAAATTAGAGACATACAACAGTTAATATAGATAATTAAGTGAGTGGCAATGAACCACTGGCTCAAACCAAACAGGAGGGCAGCATTATGACGAGATAGGAAGCCAAAGAGGAGGATCCATATTCCTTGCCTTTTTATTGCCTTTTTATATGCTCTTAGCTAGGTCACGTTCTTTGAGACAGCCGCAACTTTGTATTCAAACAGGTGGCGTCTTTATATGGGACATATGCCCCACAATGCTCACCATTTGAAACATTAATTCAATGTTAAAAATTAGGTCAATAGTTTCATAGGATGAAGTTAATTGTTTCATAGTCAATTTAAAATTTGTTAATCTTATATTTAGTGTCGTATGAAAAAAAAAAAAAATCTTACTCCAACCCTACTAGAATGACAAGAATGCAATTTAGTCATAAAGGATAACATAACTATAAAAGTATAATGTTGACATTTTTTATAAAATGTGCAATACTTTCGGTTAGCTAAGCTTTCTCGTTGACTGACTGGGTGGATATTAATGTCGCTGTCACAAAAATTTATGAAAGGTACAGAGATATCTAAAGATTTGGGATTTCGACATATTTTAAAACCCAACTAATACGGCGACTCAAACAATATACACCGATGCACATTGGTCATGCTTAAATTACTTTTGTATTATAAAAAAAAGTTAATAATACTTTTTTATATATAAACTGAAGGATTATCACGGTAGTGGAGTATTTCATCCTACTGCCCATACAAGAGCCGAAGCCCTCAATGCAACAACTCATTGTTCTTATAGTATATAGGGTATGCTTTAGGTGCCTTGAGGTGCCGCTTCCACTACTCTTCAACTTACGTGTCATATGTAGTTTCTTTTACGATTCAAAACGAAAATTGACAACCTACTAGCCTCTACCCCAACTATTACACCACCTTTGTGAGAACTATTTTTATAAGGTAGTTTGTTTCAAATATTTTAGAAGAAGCTTGATTGAAAAAAACATTTGTACTTTTGACATGTGCATATTCAATATAATAACTAAATCTATATTTTTTTAAATAAAAACATGTAGTAAAAAAACATAGCATTCTTCTTATCAAACACTCTCTCTAGCGATTTCACTAAATGTAAATAGTGATGTTGATTCAGTGCTATACTTAAAACATCCATAAAAGCTACTTATAAGTGGATTCTTTGATTGTATGAAGGGGTATAGCATACAGGTTGATTGTTACGATGATGCAGATTGTGTAAACGGTGTGTTCTTATTTTGATTCCTGCAGCTCACTGCCCACCCAGACCTCTGAAGATAGAAAAAATGGAGGGCTTACAGGCTCCAAAATTGTTTTGGTTTTTTTTTTTTCGGGAAAAGATCTCAGAAAAACGGGTGTTTAGGATGGAACCTCAGTCTTGTCTGGGAAAGTATTTCTCAGATGCGCACAGTGGGTAGGAAAGCTCAGGCGGCGAATCAAGAGAAAAGATTCTGTGGGGTCGTAAAAAGATCGAGGTTTGCGCGAAGGAGGATGGAACGGGGAGGGGGGAGAGGTTGGAGCAGATCTTTTCGCAGGCTCACAGGTCTGTGGTTTGATTTCTCTCTCCCTTTCTCTCTCTTTTCCGCAAATGGAGTCCCTTGCTGCAACTGTTTCGACCATCCCTCGATCATCGTCGATCTTCAGCCCTCACGTCACCGGAAGAGGATGCGACGCCTTTCTTCGTCCAACTCTCCGCAGCAACTACCAACATCATGGTTCTCGTTTCCGCATCTTCTTCTCGAGCAGGAATTCTTCTTTTTCTGGTATTCTCTTTCTCTCTACCTCTCTCGCGATCAGACACACGAGTTGAACGAATGGCTGATGCCCTTCTTTTGTTTTTCTCCTGATGTTTTCTCAGGCCACCATGGCAGCAATCAGGAGGATCCATCATCTCCTGCCCCCGATAGCAACGCCATCGTTCCTCTTTTCAGAGATAAAGTCTCCTTCTCCCATCTTTCCAAGGTCTCTCTCTCTCTCCCTATCTCGGGGACCCCTGACCTGTTCATCTGCTGTTTTCTTTTTATCTGTTTTTGAATTGAGATAATTGCCGAAAGCATTTGATCATTTGCAATTGATACAGGACGAAGCGATGGGCTTGGTTCTGAGCGCGGCCGGAAGAGGATGGACGACGGATTCGGGGATGGAAGGCCCACCGTCCCCAGCGGCTGGCGATCAGCCGGACTCTGTTGCTCAACAGGTCTCCACCTTTCCATGGTCGCTCTTTACTCGATCTCCTCGCCGTCGCATGAGGGTTGCGTTCACCTGCAACGTCTGTGGGCACCGCACCACCCGCGCCATTAATCCCCACGCCTACACGGATGGCACCGTCTTTGTGCAGGTAAATATGCATTTCAGGTCACACTTTCGGTATGAAAATGCAAAAGAGAATAGAGGAAAAATGAAATTTGATGGCTCAATTATGTGATTTGGCAGATTTGCCATCGATTTAAGCAGAATTTGGAGCAAAATTACACATGGGCTTCTGTTTATGATCAATTTCTGTGGATTAGATTTGTTCTGAAGCGATTGTTTGTGCTTTTTGTCAGTGTGCAGGATGCAACGTCTTCCATAAGCTGGTTGATAACTTAAATCTCTTTCTTGAGATGAAAGGTTCCAGGTATCCGAAATTCCGGAAGGAAGATCCCATGGATGATATACAGTTTAGATATTTGGGCCTGGATGACTTCCCTTGCCCGTAGAAGCAGGTTCATGAAGAGTTGGTATAGTACTATAGAGGCTGAGAAAATGATGTGTACAGAGTTCATCAAGAGCTATGTTAAGTTCTTGAATGTAAGTTGATATATCAAAATTAATGAGAACTATACATAATAATATATGATGTGAAATCCAAAGGATCCTTTTCTTACAACAAATGCACAATTTCTTGTTCCATTTCTTTACTGCTTCCCTTCTTGTTGCGTTATTGAACTGCTTTTGTTACTTTAGATGGTTAATTTAGCATAAACAAGTTAAGAAAAGTTTCTGAATTTTGGATTTCCATGAATTAGCAGAAGAAGATTGGTTGCACTTGCACCTAGATTTTGTTTATATATAGGTAACTTCTTCTTTATCTTTGTGGATGACTACCACATTCTTACACAGTTGGGGGAGTTTTCCTGGTGAACAAGGAAGGGCATTAAGGTTCTCAGTTTTCACACAAAACAATTCTAATGAAAAACTGAACCATTTGGTGAACAAGATCGTGGTTTCCCTTGTCATTAATAAAAGTTCCAGATCATATAGCTGCAGTATTTATAAGTTCAATATGACAAAATTCTCTTGCTTGCAAGATAGATTAGAATTGGAAGACAAAGAACATGAGCTCAGATAATACAAATGGGCAGCGGTATAATCCTTGTTGTGGCCGCCAATAAGTTCACCATGATCGACGTTTTGGATCTCATACACTTCTGATTCTTGAAACTTTGGCTCCTTCCTAAATCTGGAAAACAGAGGATTGCACGACTACTAAAAGCCGCAATACCAAAATTGGCCTATTACAATCGATTCGGTGCTTTTGGATTTGATAGATGATTTGATTCAATGTGGACAAAACATATTTACTGTGTGTATTATTCTTTTATATTTTCATTGTTTTATCTTTTGTTTTCTTTGCTCTTTGATTTTTGCTTAAAAAATGTCTTTTGTTTCATCGAATTTGCAAACTGACTGTTTCCGATTGGACTCGGCTAATTCTCTCAAACTTTTTGCTGACCGATTCAATTGAGAAGTCTATTTTGAAAACGTTGGTATAAATAGTCTATTCTATGGTACCGGTACATCTGATTGCGATGGGAGATACTTCAAAGAGATTGAAGCCCTTTCTTTTGTCCCTCTACCTTGAGTTTAGAACTGCTTTGCGACCTGAGTAAGAGCAGGACATAGACGTGCTAAATTTGTTGAAGGCAGATGCATTAGAAAACTGGAGTCATCGAAAGAAAGCAAGAGAAGAATCATTGACGGAGGCGTTTGATAGCGTGACATAATTTTCAAACTCCCACTCTCAAAGTATAAGTATGTTGTACTATGAAAAGAATCAAAAGCAATGCTTCAATTCCCAAGGATACATAAGATGACATGCTCTCAGATATCATCATATGTCTAGCGAGTAGATATGAACCCTAATCTCAAATTGAACAATTTTGCCCCCAGAGCTTTTCTTTCATCCCCTTAAATTATGCTATTCGAGGACTACTTATAATTTCTTTTATTTTCACAGGCAAATCTAATGTGAAGAGTAGTCATGTCAATAGAAAGAAAAAGAAAAGGGGATTTTAAAATAAGTCACAAGGAACCATCCATCATGCTTATGTATCACCACACAAGCATCAAGTTTTTATTTATTTGTGTCAAAAAATAATTTGAAAGTAATTCGAAATAACTACGAAACGAAAAATATATACATGTTTTTTGAAAACCAGCAGACCAAAGCCATACTGATACGATTGATGTCGGTCAATACGGGCCGATACGGAACTGGTCGACACAATAGGCTCGTGGCAGCAATGCACATGATCTCACATGCCATCAGATTGCAGCCCTTTTTTATTGGGAAGATTTCAGCAAAAATATCAAATCATTGGCAATAGCGACAATGACAGACACTAGTTTCAAGTATTATCAGGATCATATTTGCTTTCATGGTCGTTAGAGATATCCAGAAGTTGCTTTCTGTTACATCTGCTGTTACATGCTTAGGGGCCTTATCATTTTGCCATCTGAAGTGAGAAACAAAAAAGTATCCAAGAAGAACATTTAATCTTTTAATTTTTCAAAAACATACCAAAATCTTGAGAAATGTTTCAGAAATACGCCAAATGTGCCCAAGCAGGTTATATGTTGGAGGGAAGCGTGAAAGGAGCCCAACACACAAATTGAGATCCAAATCTGCACCTAACTCTACGATATTACTGAAATAAAAAGAACACACCTAAATAATTGGGATCCATTTTAAAAATATCTAAGCCGTTTGCATAATTGCATCTACTTAAAAAGTCAGCTAGTTAAATCATGTTGTTGGGTTTTTGCCTTAATATCTGTTGAGAGTATTGATATATATATATATAGAAACTTCTTAGGTGCTTTGTCTCTCAGTCAAACAGCTTCCTGCATCTCCCTTCTATGGTGACCAGTGAATTGACTTTAGGCTGAACAGCTGTAGCCTGTAGTCCTCCTATACCACAGATTCACAATGGCAAACTTTCCTTCAACTATGGATAGTGGCTTAGTTAATTACAAGAAAAGGAAACACCAAATAATTGTATACTGGGG
The DNA here is from genome assembly GCF_008831285.2 of Nymphaea colorata. Lineage (NCBI taxonomy): Eukaryota > Viridiplantae > Streptophyta > Magnoliopsida > Nymphaeales > Nymphaeaceae > Nymphaea > Nymphaea colorata. The sequence goes on from NC_045139.1 coordinate 19,098,071, forward strand.
TCGCCGGCCTGAACCATGTACACAAGCTTCTCTATGTGCAGCTCGTTGAGCCTTCTGAGGCAGTGCCTGTGCCTCAAAGGAAGGGGCCAATAGGAATGAAACAAAAAACGAGCAGCAATTTATGAGTGAATGCGAAAACCAAGCTTTGCTTGATGGGAAGGGCCTTTACTCGTTGACAATGAGGTTTGGCTATTACCATAAACTTGATCTGACTTGCTAAGAGCTTTTCTTCTGCAAAATTAAGTTTAATCACTTTGAACTTGCCATTAGACTGCTTGCTGATGGCATTAAAGCAAGCCAATTTTCAGCAAGTATTGCCCCAATACAATGCCTTAAGAATATGATTGATTTATGGTCATTCTGTGTCTGGAAGGACATGAACTTAAGAATGATAGAGTGCTATCTTAATTCATGACTGCACACAAGCAGGCACTCATGAACCATGATAATTGAAACAAGCCAATTCTCAAAAACCACTGTTCTATGCAATCGCATGAATAAAGACCATAATTTAATTGATAATCATTTACATGGACATCTTTTGTTCTGCTGGCATACATGAACCAAAATAAATCAGCTACTGCTATCAAAACAATATATTGTACATTCATGGAGAATATAACGAATGAAGCACCTGATTCAAGTCAATGATCGTCCCAATACAAACCAGGTCGTTGTTGCAAGAGCACCAATGCTTGTGTGTACAAAAAAGCGATCAAGCACAAATCCATATATGGATATTCCCGCAGTATTGTTGGACAAAAAGTCTACTGCTTAATGAAAAAACACAAAAAAAAAAAGTTTATAAGGTTGATAGTGCAAGATATCATGAATGTTGAATATGAAAGTTGCATACCTAATGCAGAACGTCCAGCCCAATCCACCTGAAACTGAGAAAACAAACGGATTCCATTCTGTATATCCTTTTCAGCTGCTTCATTGATTAATAATGGTTGCAAATTCCTCATTGCTTCAAGTGTGGCATTTGCATTCATGGAAGATGCAGATTTTAATATGCGTCGATGCAAATGAGCTATTCTAGAAGCTGATCTCAGGCAGAAAATCCATCCAGTTATGTTTACGATATTTACAATCTGAATATCACGAGGCAACAAGTTATCAATAGCACATTCAGGGATCGCATAAACTAACAGCAACTTCCTAATTAATTAATTTACATGAGCAAATCCCCAAGGAAGAAAGTACTACTATATTAAAATGTTAAACAGACACCAATAACCTGCCAACGAATGATACTGAAAATAAGTGAAATCTCCAGGTAGAGAACAGAAAATAAACCTTTTTTTTTCTGGATGTGTCAGACAGCGACATGGGAGCTAAGTGTTTACTATGCTCCATCTTACATAACAATCGATGTAAGTGGTGCAAGCACCCCTTCCCTTACCATCAGAAACACAGTTTCAGCCTCAACACAAAAGAAAGTTGACTCCAGGTATTGAACTCTAAACTGCCATCTGTTTGGAGGCTTTAAGTCAATGCACCTAGTCCAATGTGTGAAACCCTTATGGGCATAGTCCTCTCAATTGGCTAAGATCAATACGAAATCACAATAAACTGATAGCAGTATTAAGAAAAGCTTCCAGCAATCTTATTACTATTGAGACTTTCAGAACAAGCATTAGTTCATGAATCTTTGTTTGTTACTTTCTAGATCAAGTGTTCAACTCATGCTATTTAAAAAAAAATGTGATATTTGCTAATAGAAATTAGTACAGAAAATCTGGACCACCCAATTGAACAAACCTTGAGCTGGGGATCAGGAACATTGGAAATTGTAGCGGTCAAATCCAGGATACTAAATTCTAGTGACATATGCCTACTTGATGTAGGGCATCCTTCTGTTGCAGTTGGGTTTTTCTCTCCACCCATTTGTTATGCAATGATTTGTGGAATATTGAGATATTCGAAGAAATTGGAGACAAGAATCACAGAAACATAATTGCTGCAATATTGAGGTTTACAGTTGTATAGATCCAAAAAGTACTTTATTATATTGAACCTGCCGTTTGGTTACTACGCTTTTTATGGGATTAAGCTAGGAATAGGATCTTACAGGTGAAAGAAAGAAATGATTGTGAAAGTAAATTCATCAAGCTGCAGCATGTGGTATTCTTACAAAGGTCATTTTGGCAGCTAATTAACTTGTATCAACATTAACAAGTAAGAATGCAAGTCACATCTAATTTAACATCTCATGAAAAATGTATATATAAAGCTCATCAATGAGAGAATAGAAGCATCACTATTTTAAGATGCTTATCAGATCCAAAGTTTAATTTGAAGCATCTTTGCTGATATTTTAGAACACCAACATATGGGGTACTAGAAAGTTGGAAATGAATTGACATATTCTATTGAACAGTTAGCAACCTAACCCATGGGAGAAATTGTCTTTTCAACCATGTACACCCCCTCTGTGAGCACTTTTTCCACATACAAGATTGTCCCCTTAATTTAATCTGGCAATCAGATAATTTGGTCAAAGAAAAATTTCCAGCTAAGTAATTCTATAAAAAGGAAGCCTGAAGATTAATCCTAATGAGACAGGAACAAGTTGGGATTCAAATAAATATAATATACTAAGTTTGCTGAGAGTACAAATAGGCTTTCCCTTGGGATGACCTTTTCCTGGGGGTATTGCTTAATGAAAATGACCTAGAAACACCAAATTCAAGAAACAACTATTTTGCTTAAAAATATTCTTGACACATTGAGCACAACGGGAGCTCTAATCAAAGGAAAGAACTTTATAGAAAAACAAATGCTAGACACAGGACAAAGCCAAACTAAGGATACAGGACGATGAAGAGCCCAGGTTGAAATTCGTTGAGAACTATAAGAATCAGTTTTTGAAGGATCAAATAAGCACAGAAGCCCGCCGGGACTTATGCCTATGAAAACGTAGAGGCCAGGTGGTTCATGGAGTGAGGCTGAAGAAAAATAGGGTTCTTTAGTGATAAGTAGCCAACTACATGGGGCATGCAAGCTTAATTTACATGGATATTGACCAATGGGTAAGCCAATACCAAAAGCACTTAACTAATTGCAGCACTTAAAATGCCTATTCATGAGATAGCCACAAAGTCAGTTTTGGACATCTCAGTAACCCTTTTTATTTTGTTTCGTTTGCAGTTGCAGCTCCCAAGTTTCACTTGTTTGAATGAGGTATCAGTTTGTTCCTAGCACTAAAGAAAGCTTTCTTCTATCATTTTATTCTTTTTTTGTTTTTTTTTCATATTCTTTCAATCTAATCTTTTGAAATCAAGAAAAATTATCAGGAGACAGATATACAGATTCAGAGCATGTACACTGACTCATACAGACAATGCAATAAATAATGCACTTTGGTATAAAAAACAACAGCCAAGCTTGTATTTTCTACTTGAGTATTTCTGTAATTTATGAGACACTTTTCCATAGTACAACAAGAGAATATCCAGACCTACATCCACTGCTGAAAGAAAGGACTTGTTGAATGGGTGGATTTTCCTTGGTTTCAAACAAATTTCTTGTGTTGCCACCATTCTTTGTCAGCTATTCATGATTCAGTAAATAGCAGGACAAATACAAGGGATGTTCATACTTGAAAAGTTCGAACCCAGGGAAGCACTAAGCAGATTGAAGCACAAAGTAGCATGTTAAGTGAAAGTCGCAGCAGCATAAAACCTAGATGACAAAACAAATACAAATTTGAATCTAAGTGCATGTAGCTCTTGAGAACTGAACATCAAATTCTTGCACCATAAAGGTTTTGGATATCCAATCAAATAAGAACAGCTTATAACTGATTAAAGAAAAAAGATTTCGTTTGAGAATTCAACAGGTAAAATTACAGAAATGAATATCATGCAAAATGTTAAGGTTGTTGTCTTAAATATCACATTTTGTGTAAGAAATCTGTACTACTCACCACATTAAACTGACTCAGATTCTACTACCAGATTATGCATCAAACTGTGTTCACTTAGATCAAGTGGCTCAGACAATCAATATTTTGCAAGCAAATAATGCAATCTCATACTCACCATCAAATCACCAGAAAGCAAAATTCCGGTTCCAGTTCTGACATCATCTACTATCTCATATAATGAAGCCAAGAAACCACATACTGAAATACCGCCAGTCATAGCTAAAAAGAACCTGAAACGGCGACTTGTAGCCTTCAAGCATTTCAGAACCGTCTTGTAAGCATTGAAGTAGTACCCAATATCAAGTCCTCTTCGAAGTAGATCGCTATACAGTTTCATCTTTGTCTCCTTCAAATAGACACGAAGTGTATAATAAATATTTAGCTTGGAAAACTACTGTTAGCAATATGATTATCATTTCTTAATGTTCCTGACAAAGTGCAGTGCGAAATTCACCTGTAAGACACATGCTTCCCCAAAGAGTGTACAGGCATATAAGTATGTCCCTGTTCCGAAACACCATGACAAACATAGAGCAACAGCAATAATGATGGTGTCAAGTGCCTTGTTCTTGAACCCAAATGGCAGGGGTTTCAAACTAACAGTAAGATAAAGCCACAGTTTGTGTGCCACATAAGCACATAATAAGGGAAGAAAGAGTTTGATAAGTTGAATGCGGCAGGTCTGCATGATAAACAAGCTTGTCATGTAAAAAGAAATTACAAAATAAGTTATCTTGTAAGAGAATACAAATACAATTCTTGCTCATGCTGTGCTTCATAAATCAGTAATCAACAACTGGATGTGCAATAAAGCAGCTCCTATTTCATGTAAAAGGTAAGGAAACAATAAGAAAAAAAAAGATACCTTCATGATCGATTTGTGCTTTTCTTCCATTTCCTGAGTCTCTTCAGTGAGGAAAAGGATACCTTTTGTACCATGTTTCCAAACAATATGGCACAAGCATATGAACGATATAGACGAAATCAAAAATCGAAGCAAAATTACCAGGGGTTGGAAAACAAGCTGCAATCAAGAAGATTGGTTCACTTTTAAGGAATAGACATGGAAAGATAATCAGTGTATGGAAAGCTTATAAAATCTTCTGTAAAATTTCCAAACAAGATATAGATACTGGTAATATTGCCAGAAACAAAGTGTATATAAGAGAAATCTTGGAAGATAGCAGGGTTCTTTATATCCGTTCGTTTTAATTCCCCTTCTGCAGAGAAGTGGTAGTTCTCATATACCTGTTTTGGAACATGCATGCATGTAAATGCTTGGATGTGCACACAGAAACAGTACTTGCTATTATTTTTCAGTTTTTCCCCCTAATATCCTCTAATTTAAACAACCAAATCATAAACACTTTTTTACATTTAATGATAAAAGCTTGTCCCACATACTCACTGTTCTACGTGTATTAAAGAAACATCCTAGAACAAATGACATTACATGAATGTCTTCCTTAACAAGAGAATAAAAGCTAAAAGAGCAAGGAAGAACACACAAATAAAGAAACAAATTTGGTGACTGTAGGACAGCAAGCTTGGCTTGAGGATGTAAGACGTGTTGGCAACTTGCATGAAACTTGAAAGATATAGTTGGGATTGTGGGACCCACAAGGGAACACCTTTGTCCACCTGAAATAAGATCCTGTTGGAATTTTGGGCACTCAGAAAGGAAGTTTCCATTCAAGTGCTAAAGAGAATGTACATATAAAAAACATAAATTTTGGGTTTCATCAATATGATAATGTTTTCATTTGAGCATGCAGACATTGAAAGGGAAGAATGGAAGCCTTTAAGTTGTGCAAATCAACGAGTTTACAATTGTATGTTGACATGCTTTCAGACAGAGTAATAGTGGAGGCCACTTAGTGTTCTCAAATGTAGATAAAAGACTCCCAGTATGCAGATACGATGTTTTTCACTTATTTCACATTTCAATTTTTGCTTTATTCCCCTTTTTGCATTAGATTAGTCATGCAGTAAATATAATAAAAGCACAAAAAGGAAAACAGGAAAAGAAGTATGTTCTACAAGTCCTGTTGTGGAAAGAGTGAGTGCAGTTAAATTGTGGTGATACCAACTCTCTCCCCCCCACCCCCCTTTCTCTCCACACACTCCCACAAAATCATATACATATAAAGTCCAATACGATATCTAAATTATTGACAACTAGGAGACTGTTTCGTGTCAGGAGAAATATCATTTAAAACAGTCAATGTTTCTTGTGCAACAACGAATGAAAAGAGTTATTGATACCTCTTGGCTAGGATCGCTAGATTTTACAAAGATCAGCCTGAGCACAGGTATCACGAATATCAGTAACACTGCCATAGTGCATAGGAAGATCCTCCAGCATAACTGCTTAAAATCGTTCCACCATGATCTTCTGTCATGTGGAAGTCCTGGCAGCCGCAAAGTGGAAGGATCTCTGGAAACACAACCAAGATTTAGTCACAAAATTTCAATTGCCACAGAAAAACAGAAATATGCAATTAGGTCTTTCAGTTTATCGGATATTAAAAACTTCGATGTTCCTTTAGGAATCAAGTGAACTGAGGACTGAGTATAGTTCCATTGAATATTAAAAACAATTGAAACATAAGTACATTTCAATTGAAAATTAAAAAGAAAGGTGGGCATTTCCTTTACTCTTCTATAACAAAAAACCGTATCCGATCTCATCTTTGACTCACCAAGCAGGGGCAACTAACAAGTCGCTCTTATTCTCAAAAGCTCCAGGAGTCGGACTTGATACCAACAAGCGTGTCAGACAAAGATGACAAGCCGCAAGTCCAATCAATAAATGCACTAAGCCACTAACCACTATGTACCACCACGCTCAAAACGGTTTCTCATGTGGGTGGATGAATTAAAGCCACCTCTCTGTCACCAAGTTGACAAGACGTCATAAGTTGACAGCCCCGCAGCACACGAACGTCGACAAACTGACAGAACATCGTGATTGTACAACCCAAAAACTCGAAGCTAGTTGTTCTTCCTGATCGGAAAACGAGAGTGTGGATTCTTTAACCTATTGCTAAGTCCAACCAACATGGTAAACTAGATCGTTTTTGCCACATTTTTACGAAAATAGAAGTATCATGGCAACGCAAAAGTTCTGAAATGGAAAAGGAAATGCCAGTGAAATACATAAAAAGGGAGAGATCAGAGACTCAATCAGAAGACGAAAGAAGCTGAAGATTATAATCAGAAACACAGGCAAAGGCTGTAAAGCATTCGATCCGCAGCACAAAGAAACGAAGGTTCCAACTTGTTACCGGAAGTGAACATGGAGCAGAGAATGGGAGAGATCGTTCCCTTCTTCCATTCGCATCCTGCAAAGCGTCCGCAGGAGATAGAAAGGACCAACCAATTTCAATTGAAGGCTTCAGCCAAAGGAAGGATGGCCTGCTGGCATTATCGGGCGCGAACCAACGGACAACTGGGCAGATGGTAGGCCTTGATTTTCGGTCGCAGGACCCACAAGACCTTCCCCTTCTTGACCACCGATTGGATCCCAGAGAAGGAGAGAGCGCTGGCGCACGGGCATATCCCTCCTTTTCATATACTTGTCACACACACACACACACTCTCTCTCTCTCTCTCTCCGTGAACCTTTCTTTCTTTTTGTGCTGTTATCTTTCCTGTTTCGGGTGCAGACTGGTTGTTAAATGTCACAGGCAGGAACACAACGGACAAACGGGCATATATTTTATAAAAAAGATTTTTTTCTGCGAATGGTTCTCAATTATTAGCTACCCATGAAATCCCATCATTGCTTCTCTCATTTTTGTTGAAATCCATCCACAGTTTTAATGCCATCAATCCTCTCCGTCAACGACTCCGATAACATATAAGTTAATGGCTGAACTGATCCTGCTTAAAAAGAAAACCAAAAATCACCGCCAACCATGCAAGTCTCTTTCTCTCCTTAATTATAACACAAAACCTCCATGAATCCTTGCAGAAGCTTGGATCAATGCACACGCGTAGCGTCCAGCCAAAGCAGCAAGGATCTAGGCTTTCCGAGTCAAAGACAATCGTCTTTTTTTTTCCTTGAAGAAACTAACAAACACAATCTTGCGTCATGAAAGCTGCCATATAGGTTTTTATTTTTTGTGAAAAAAAGAAAAGAAAACATCGTCGTGCTTGTTTAAGTTATTATAAGTTTGAAAATAGATCAAACTGTCACCCATTGAACCACATTGCCTTGGATACTTAGAGGTATCTTTCATCTGAACCGACAGTATTTTTTCTTTATTATCAATGTATTGTCATCTCTGACAAAACAAACGCTTGCCGGCTAGCAGACGTGATGTCAATTATCGTCACTGTCAAATACATAAATATATAAAAGGTAAGAGAGAGAGAGAGAGAGAAATATATAGTAAAAAAGATGAATGCCAAACTGGAGAACCATCTTGGACCACTTCTTTGATAAACACATTCATGTTGCTTAATGGCAATGTCATTGTTGATTCGGGAGCCGCCTATACATGTGAAATATGTGCAAGTCATCAATATTTATATTTCTTGTTGATATCTTAATATAAATCAGTTATTGTTAAAACGTTTTGCACATGTTTCCTGTATGCACTGTAATGCACATTGTAGACGCTAGTTTTACTTTTCAAATAATGTGAATTTATTTTAATTTAATGTATAAACAAGATTTGAAAATCAAAGATTTCTTAGAGTTCATCGGAAACATGAAAGGAATGAAATTTTATGTTGATATTTAAGTTTCCAGACGCGGACTGCATGTCCATGAACCATGACTGTTTTTTCCGGAAGCACTATAAAAAATTTAGGCTTTGGTGGAGATCCATGATTATGAGTCATCAATTTAGTAAACACTTTATAATGAGTACTATGTAAATTAAGTTTTATTAAATATCACTGTTAATATCCACCTTTCTAAAAGTATATATGTATATATATATAACGAGATTGAATTGTGACTTTAGTTTTTTATAGTCACCTGGTCATTTAATTAGAGTTGTTCGATCCAACATGAAAGATGATTACAGGAAAAATAAAGAGAAAAGGTGATTGGTATTTTCTTTGTTTGGTATTAGCTCATTCATTCTTTCAACCATCCATCTACTTTCATATGAACGACCTTGGTCAGATGGTTGTATTGAATCTAAATTGTTAGAGTTATAATTCACTCACTTTATATATATATATAGATAGATATCAAAAGAGAGAGAGAGTCCACGTTACTGTCAATCCTGTCTATTTAGTGGTTGTTACTCGTTCAAACTTATACAAGAAAATTTAGCAAAAGGTTAGCTGTTACATATAAGAATCTTCCAAAATGGCATAAAGTTAGAAAGGAAAAAGAATTTATCTCTTTCTTGGCTCATAAGGATAGTTGGACCAAAGCACCATTCAAAGTTCCAAAAGGAGGCTTGATAAAGCATTTGAATTTCAGAGCGGCTTTCAGAAACTATATAATTTTAAGAAAACTTTCAAATATATATTTGAAGTTGGTCACTGCATCGAACCACAACAGATTCATTAATATTATTGGAGGAAGTCCACCAAACT